>NW_023614260.1:0-40001 GCF_013339695.2 Rhipicephalus sanguineus
GACTCCGTAGTGGAGGGCTCCGGAAATTTCGACCACCTGGGGTTCTTTAACGTGCACCTAAATCAAATTACACGGGCCTCAAACGTTTTCGCTTCCATCGAAAATGCAGCGGCGGCGGCCGGGATTCGATCCCGCAACCGTCGGGTCAGCAGTCGAGTGCCATAACCACTAGACCAAGGTGGCGGGGCAAGAAACAATTTTAGGTGATGAGATCCGTGCTTCGGGCAGCGAATGAGACTGTCTGTGTCGGCATATTTACCACACGTCCGCAATGAGCTAAATGTATTCCTGACAATTGGTAAAAATAATTGTAGACGGCATCAGATGATTTCTGTTCTTCTAAGCCTGTAATTCAAAACCTGTAATTGTAGTCTCAAATGAGGAAATTATATGACATTTTACTGTAGTTCATTATTAATTTATTTATTTTAAATAGCTTAAAGCTGACATCACAGAATTTGCCGATGTATTATGCAATGCAAGATAAAACAGCAGTGAAAAGACAAATGATCTGCGTTGGTGGCGAGGAAGACAGGTTAGCGGTTTCATTCAAAAGCCGTCTTTGGCAGGAATGAATGGAAGAAAATACTTGCCTGATGAGCGGTGGGAGCGTGAGGAGGGGAGACTTTAGCCTCTCCCCTCCTCACGCTCGCATCACTCATCCTAACCTTCACTTCCTTTCTCCCAACTTGCTATACAATACTATACGTGACTATGCTATGCTTCCACTTCGCTTTGCACAGCTGCGCCTTTTTGACCAGCTGCTGGCACGGCTAGAACTCAAGCTTTGAACAGCTGTGCTGTTGAAAGCACTTCGCCAATCTAGTCGTCGCAGCACGTTAGAAAGTGTTTGTTTCTATTAGACAAGTATTTATTTATTGATTGTATACATACAAGCACAAGGACACAGAGAAAGAGGGAGAGAGCAAGCTGGCAACTGCCACCAGAAGGGGCACAACGCCTGCCTGCTCTTCGGGAGGAGGAAGAGACAGAGGAAAGGAAGTTAGGAGGAGAAAAAGAGGAAAGGAGATAGGAAGTGAAGAAAAAATTGACGAAGACTTGGACAAAAATAGGTAAACACACACATACACACACACACAAAAGGAACGCTTAGACGGGTGGCCAGATCTGTTTGGTCCATAAAGGTCAGCAGAGCTCGATGGGCCTGGTCGCGTCGAGATACAACCTCTCGGAAAGAGGTAATCGTCGATGGTCGCGCATTTAGGTCGAGGAATTATATTCCTTAATCAGCAAAGCCCGCTGCATAGCAACGCGGGACAGTGTATTATAAGATGCTCAAGTGTTCACATGAGCCACAACTGCACACAATGGACTGTTCACACGTCCTTGGACGGAATAAGCGTTCGCGCACCAATACTGAACCGACTCTTAGTTTATAACAGTGCTCTGGAACGACGAGGCAAGCCACGACCACGAACACGGGAGAAACGATCCGTTCGCGACACGCTGGTCTGCGTGCTGCTTTGGGAGGTGGCGGGTATAAGCAGACGAGCGTTGTCCTCATAGACGAAATTTCCGGGCAGTCACAGTCATCATGATTACAAGTACAGGACCATGTGACTAAATGTGTTTCCTATGGGGGTGCAGACGTTGCATGCCACGGTTATTCTTGTATTGTAATGCATGTCTTAGTGATTGCAAGTCGCAGTCAAGGCCGACAGGGAAGGAAGCTCGCCTCTGTGAAACCCGAAAGGAAGTCCGAGTCGCCGTGCAGGTTTCAGCGTCAGAAACTCGGCCGACCGCAAGTTCAAAAATTAAGCGCGCCATACATGCACGATGCTTCTTGCAAAGTCCTTTACTGATATAGTCATCGACATAAGAATTACTCAGTAGCAAATCTATTTTATTGTTCAGTAAGTACGAGATTCCTTGAGAAAAGTGTCAACATCTTCGTTTCGCATGCCACTGCAGGAGACTTCAACACAAAATAGATACGGAGCATAAGCACAAGATCACACATCAAAAACATTCATGCGAACTGTGTCAAGTGTCTAAAACATGCGACAGCAGGATGATTATGCTGAGTCTCAAGATAACGTAATAAATTTTCGAAGACATTAGGCCGTCTAAAAACAAATGTGTGTGTAAACGTGGACGACACAATTAAACATCTTCGATCTATCGAGTATTTCTACCATTTCAATCATTCTAACAAAGTCAGTGACCTCATTTGTCTTCAAGGAGAAACCATTGTGAAAAGGACGTGTGATTCTATTCTGCTAAGCGTGCATACCTGTACATCGATTGAGGTAGCTTCACTTTCCTTTGTTTCGAAGCAAAGATATAGACACATAAAATGGTGTTAAAAGAAATGTATGAATAAAAACATTAAATGTAATGGCAAGCAAAAATATTCGCAAATGAAAAGTGACGTTTCCGGATGACGTGCGCAAGTAAATTAACGTGCAATGACCAATCAGCTGAGAAAATACGACAGCAGTTAGAAAGAAACATTTCTGAATTTCAAAGTTAAGACGCATCAGTTGATTTAAGCGCCACAAATTAAAAATAAGGTGCAACGTACACTTGTTAGTGATGCGACTGCTGGTTTGATGATGGGATTGTCGCGTGCCACGACACTACGCGCGGGCAGACGTGAGACAGCGCAGTTGTCAGTAGGCGGAGGACCGCGGCTCGAAGAAAAAAAACTGTCGACGCTCAAAAGTCCATGACGTCGGCCAAGCTGAGGTAGGAGCAGATGCGCGCCTGCAAGCGTCGGCCGATCATGTCTAGCGTCGTCTTTTTCTTCTTGGCTTTGCGATTCCGTTCGCACACGACTTTGGCTTCGACGACGCCTGTGAGGACGAAGTAGTTGAAAAGGAGCCTCTGGCGCGCCTCAGCGACCTTCTCGAGCGCAGAGTCGCGGCAGATATCGAAATCCATGAGCAGCCTTAGTGGAACCGATTCGCAGTGCTGCAGGGTGTCGAAGGCAAGTGCGTCCACCTTTTCCATGGAGCCGTTGACGAAGCGGACAGCTCGGTTGAAGCACCTGCGTTTCAGAGAGGGCGTACATTTATTCGTGAAGCACGCCGTGACGCCAGTTTCATTCACAGAATATGTTCTAGATGAACGCGATTAAGCCCCGTTTGTTGAGCGATAGCTCGGTTTTGCTCAGAGACGCTGCTGGGCGCGAGCAAGCAGTGAACTTTGATTCAGCCAGCGCCTCCGGCGGCACGAAAAACTGGCCTTGAGCCGCTGTTCCTCATCGCGAACTCACCTCCAGGCGTCTCGAGGAAGCTTTATAGCGAATCTGTATACGTCTACCTCGAACAGTTTCGTCTCCGTGGATAAAAACAAAACTCCAGGCCCCTAAAGGCCGTTTCACATGACACAAACAGAGCGATTTTGAGGCTGCGAATTCGCTCGCAGCGAAAAAAACAAACGGCCTATGGCTCTCGCCGCAGCATTCAGCGGCGAGCAACCAATATGTTGCAAATTTTTGCTCTGTTCGCAGCGGCGGAGCGATTTTTGAGTCGATACTCGTCGGAATTGCGCCGACCCGGCCGAGCCAGCCGAGCTGTCTAAACTGTGCCAAAGAGATTTTTTTGGTTATGGTCGCCGTTGCGTATTCTCAAGCGAATTTGAATTAAAAAGTGTTTAAATGACATAGCCAGCGTGCTCTTCGCTACCTGCGATGGAAAATTAAGAATATAATAACGCACAGATTGTTACATTACGTGTGAAAATTATGCAGTGTCGGCCACAAACAATAGCAGCAAGCAACCTTGCGCGCCGCGCGAGTCGCAGAGCGACAATCGCAGATATTCGCAGTGTATGTGAAACGAAACCGCCATTAGCGGCGGTTGCGAACACAGCGAATAGAGCGAACCGAGCGATTTTCTTCGCTGCAATCGCGGCATGGGAAACTGCCTCAAGCCACCAACAGACGCTCGCGCGCTCTTCTGCTAACAGATCCGCGCGTTCCTTGCGTTTTCACCTCGGACGCTGAGGAAGGGCATTCGGAGAGGTGGACAGACGAGCGCACTAATGCCTTCGCTGTATACTCGTGCACAACTGCAACACCACAACTGCGTACATTTCAACCTCTGTGTTGTTTAGTGACCCTTTAACAAGAGCAGGCATACGGCATATCTTTCCTTTTAATCGGGCATACAGCATAGCGGTCAGTATTCGTTTCATTAAAGAAAACCACAAGACAAGGATCAAGCCCCATGCTGGATGATAAGGCGCATGTGAACATGGGAACCCCTCCCACGCGTTCCCGGTAAATGTTAGGTTAGCTGCTTTGCACTTACCAACAGGCTTCGAATGAAGTCAAACGGCCCTTGCTTCTGGCGTATGTTTTCTGGTTTCATATATAACAGGGAGAGCCGTCTAGCCACTCATTGATTTCATTCTAAGACTGCCATGTGTAGACCACGGAATTAAGACACCAGAAAAACAGCGTCAATACAATGCTCACGGAAGGAACAATTCCTCATCCTGAATGGTCTCAAAATCAATTGCGGTCTACGCCAGCGACCACAAATCGATTATCGCTACCATTAGTAAAAATTATAATACACCCCCCCCTTCCCATCAGCATGTGTGGTGTTTGATGTAGCTTTGCTGGGCATTCAGTTCGCAGGGCGGCACGGCGGCCAATTTTTTTCGGGTGGCGTTACGGGGACGATCGAGGCGCAGAACTAGGCAAGATCAGCACCTGACCCTTGCTGAGCTTGAAGGTGGGATTTACGTACGAGGCGTTTTTCTGGATGTGTGGCTGTGTTGAATTGAGTTGCAAAAGCAACTCAATTCAAAAACTAATCACAACTGTTGCACCTTTACACAGGACAGCTCACTCCTTACACCATTTTGCACGTACTTATGATTTTACAACATATGCAGAGACCGAATGCACTTGAAAGGATGTAAGACTTCTGAAAGAAAGCACAGGAATAAATACGAGTCATTTTCATAAACACAAGAAACATAATCAAAAGCGATCACAAGTGTCTCTTTTGAGCAACTGCGACACATCTACAGGGGCGATGGAAAGAAATGCGAACAGCGCTGCGCGCTGTCTTCCTCACGCTGTGACCTTGGTGGCAATAAAAAGATGCCAGAATGGTTCTTGATTCTAGCGTGAATGATTACAGCGGCTTTTAATTACCATTCAGGCTACAACCGCTAGAAAAGAAATGAGAAACAGCAGATAATGTAGACGCCATACTGTTCGCGTTTCTTTCCATCGCCACTGTACACTGACCTATATGCGATGTTACTAAGGCAAGCTGGTTGATACGTGCTAGTAATTCTTTCGCGCAGGCGCTACAAGAATCTGCCAGCCACTTGTATCAGTCTAATAAAGGAGAGCTAATTAGCTTAGCTTTCTTACATGAGGTGTTTCAAAACTTCTCGCATGTAAAAATCACGTCATCTACACCTTGAGCTTAAGGATTTCGCAAACTTGGGGTAGTCCAATGGGTGTACGTAAGACTAACAGGCCGAACTTGAAGATTAATTAGGCACTTCAGTATCCTTACGTATATTAAATGGGAAACAGCGTGGATGACACACATACGGAGCAGAATGGCGCAGCCGGCGACGCCGTGACGTCACTTGGCGTGGCGTGTCTATAGTAGGATACAACTTAAGCGGTCGTGAGATGCCCCTCCGAGATGATCGAAGTATGGCAGCTTTTCACTTCCGCGACCAAAGAAATAGTCCCGCTCATGCACCTGGCAACGTTCTTTGAAGGAGGGTTCACCGGCAGTCCGGCTAATGAAGTCTGTCTAGAGTGCGTGCTCACTGGTGCAGGCTTATGTGCATCAGCCGTTGACGAAGAAATGCCGCGGACTTCCAAAACTGTATCCGACTATAGGCATGTCGCCTCAAGCGATGTCCATACTGCTTCGATGCGTATGCCATGGGGAACATTCACATAAACTCACGACTTGTCATTCGGCCTTGCAACTTTGGGTTCTTACCTGGTGACGTGATTGTCACATTGCTTGAGATGTTGACCGTGACCTCCAATTCGGAAAACTAAACTCAGGTGTGCGCCCGAGAAGTATCAGGGTGGTACATGTAAATTTGGGGAGCTGGCCTGGTCTGTATTGAGCGTTAGTCAAATGAATTTTTGAGTCAAGCCAATTATCTTTTAAGATGTAGCCGAGATTGGTTTTGAAAAATGGGAGGCTGATTGTTGACGTGGGTCAGCTGTATTTCAAATCAGGCAAAGTGAACTTATTTGTGTATGGAGCAAGTGAATCGAGCGAATCTATATGTGGTTGGGCCAAGTGAATCTATATATAAGTGGGCCAAGTAAATTTGTGTGTAGGCGAAAAAAATTTGCAGGGATGTCATGAGATTTCAAGGGGGGGGGGGGGGCGTGTCAAGTAAGCGTAGTTGAGGACAGGTAATGTACGACTCAACGCGCGTCACGTAAATAACAAATATAAGGCGGCAGTCATGCGCCCGGGAATATACGAATACGTTGGTGACGTCACTCACGATTAGATACTTCATCGGTCGATCTGTTCATCTATGCATGTCTCAGAAGCAGCTATGCCCGACACATTTAAAATGGAAAGCTCACCGTGTTGCTCCTTAGAGCATCCATGATGACGAGGTCATGGGAGCGCTCAGAAAGCCCAATCTTCACGGCTACGTTCATCAAAAAACGGTTCCGAAGGATGGCCTCCTTGAGTTCGCGGCAGATGCTGCGGACCTGCACCGTGCAGTCGACCACAGGGTCATTATCTGCTACAACCACGGTGAGAAAGATTATCTTTCGGTTGCGCTCGACCATTTGCCTAGCGCTCTGGCGGTTCTCTTCTGGAAGGTGATGGAACGAAATTCAATGACAGAGATGGTGCGGTTCTTTTCGAGGGCTCGAAACAGCAGGACCACGTCGGACTCGGGTAATCTGACGCTCAGCGACAAATGCCTGCGGGAGAAAGAAAGAGGCGTCCACATTCCTTAAGAGTAACTGCCGTCGTGCGCGAAACTTTTTGTTTGTTGAGGCAGACACGTTACGTTTAGTACTGTGTTACAAGGGGTGTTCAAATGAAAAGGCACGAAACGTCGTAACAACGTGATCGCTTACATAGATGCCTATGCCGCTATGAGAAAATGTAGCGAGACATCTAGGGATGCGATTAGAATCTGGGCCGTGTACCAGAGCATGCTGGTGCGCCCGCATGCGCAGTAAAGAGCAGAGTATTTATCAAGAACGCCCTCCAACTGAGGTGGCAGCGCGTGTGAAGACAAGATGGCGTTCACATTGCGAAATTCGACGATAGGAGCAGCGGGGCGTTATCCGATTTCGGACAGCGGAAGGTATTAAACCGGGCACCATTCATCGCCTGGGATTTCCACGTGTTTGGTCCCCTAAAAGAACACCTGAAAGGGAAGCGCTTCAGTTAGGACGACTAACTCAAGGACGCTGTGAAGATCTGGGTCTCGTCACGGCCACAGGAATTCTAGGAACAACGAATCCTTCGGCTCTTTCATCAGTGGGATTGTTGTGATCAGGTACATAGTATATGCTCTAAAGAAGGTCTTCGTGTATACCCACAGTGTCGTTTCGTATCTTTTCATTTGAACATCCCTTGTATAAGAGCGGCTGGCCAAAATTAACCTGCAGTACGTGTAATACGCGAGTGAACACGGTAGGCTTCAAGCAGCAAACTTCAGACTAACTCATGCGGTGATCATCTAGTATATGTTTAGTATTGATAACATACGTCTATGATATCCTTTTATGTCTTATACCCTTGTTACACAGGCAAGTTAACCGCAGTTACGACCAACCACGGTTAAGCGCGTTGAACCACGGTTAGCGCCAACCACGGTTCGCCGATGTTACCCGGCACACAAGCGTCCTCGGTTAAAGCGGACTTGCTTTGGCGTGAACAACTCTGCATCTGGCGGCAGTCCGGCGTTCAACTCGGCTGGTATTGCCGCGGCCGCTTTCGCATTCCTTGAGGTGCTCCGTTATGACGCAAATTGTTTTCCCAAAGCCTAATCAGGCTTTCCGTGGTTCGTGCAGGCCAATGCGTTCGTTTTTCACGAACGCTCGCGGCGTGCACACGCCCTCCATGGAGGCCGCCATTTTCTCGGTTAACTGCTAAACCGAGGTCGCCAAGCTCGGTTTGGTACAACCGCGGTTAGCGGCGTAACCACGGTTTCGCATACCGTGTAACATAATCGAGCCGCAGTTACACTAACCGAGGTTTGGGCTGTCTGTGTAACAAGGGTATTACATTATGTCAGGATAGGCGGTAATAAACTATGAATAAACGTGAGATCCACCCTTAAGACTTTAAATCTTAACATAAATACACAGAAAGATGTGACGGGACAGGTGCTGACTCCTTCAGAGTTTATCGAAAATAGACATGTGCTACACACGATGCGAGAGATCCTGGGCGTATGCCTATTCAAGGCAGAAGATTAAGAAAAAAGAAAAAAAACGCAGACTGCTTATAATGGCCTATCGGGTAATATGCATTCGCTTGCGCTCAAGTAGACAGAAGTGGTGCTGACGCCCTTATCACCCCTTGGCTCGATATAAAAGGCTTTCTAAAACTCGCGAGCTAATATGTCCTTATCTTTAGCTACAATTTTTATCCCCTGAAATCTTGGCTCACAGTTTCTACCATTATCTTTGCAGGAGCGGCAATGGGCGGGTGGATTCATGAACGTGGCTGAATCATCATCTAACGATCTTGCATGTCCACAGAGACAGACATGACGTCCCGTCATGTCTTCCTGTGTCCTTGTGTTGAAGTTTAGCGCTCGATATCTTTCCAAAAGGTAAATGGGCAAACATTCGTACCCTCTTGAATATTTGATTAAGTTATGTCTTACCGAGCGCTGTACAGCCGCCCAAATCTTTAGCTATCCTGCGCGAGCGCCGACTTTTTTGTGCGTCAGCGCCGTACGACGGAGCCAAGTTGCAAACAGGAAGAGAGTAAGCGCATGCCCATGAAGCGCGCTCAGCTGGGCCCATCGTCTGCTTGGCTGTTCCTTCGTGAGAACGTCGCCCCGCATTAACTCACTTCAGACGGACAGACAGCCCATTTGCCCGTATCTTATGTTCCGAAGAACAGCAAGCAACCGAGAAAATGAAGTCCGCGGATTCGTCACACGCCCCCGCGCACGAGATAAGCCGACAAATGTGGATCGTTCATTTGTTATCTGGCGACGCAAATGCCTTTTTTTTTCACCTGTAGGAGATGCCGTTTCTACACCACGGGCGCTTCATAGTTTAGCGCTGCCGCGACGCTTTAAGCGTTTGCGTCGCCAGATAACAAATTAACGATCCACATTTGTCAGCTTATCTCATGCGCGGGGGCGTGTGACATATCCGTGAGTTATTGCGGGACGACGTTTCACGAAGGAACAGCCAAGCAGACGATGGGCCCAGCTGAGCGCGCTTCATGGGCATGAGCTTACTCTCGCCCTGTTTGCAACTTGGCTCCGTCGTACGGCGCTGACGCACAAAAAAGTCGGCGCTCGCGCAGGATAGCTAAAGATTTGGGCGGCTGTACATTCCTATTTTTACAGTAGTACATCGCCAATAAGTAGACGTTTTAAGCGTAGCACAATTAAAAAAGTGCGATGAATGCCCAACGTACGATGAACCTCCAATGAGGCCAATGGATTCGCGTTAGGCGTAGCTCATGCTGTACCAACCGGCAGAGTGCGCCGCGATCATGATTTGTCTCATTAAGGTCAAGTGAGCCCCAGAACTCGCGCTGTGGTCGAAACCAGTGTGCCACTAAAGCGCCTTCCGTATTTCAGGAAAGCGTATCAATAAACAGTTCTAGAATTATGTGCGTTTGGTTGTATCAATAGAGAGTTTTAGTTTGCCTGTAAACTTCTTTACGCTAGCGTTATAACGGTTTACCGTAGCCGTAATTGTGAGAGGCCGGTTGGGTGTTGCCATCTAACGGCGCCAAGATGACCCAAGCGAGCACAGAATTGTTACTGCATAAACCTGGCGTGTTAAAGTTTTCGGGCAGAGTTGTCTTTTTAATCTTTTTGTCCATAAAACCACTAGAATAAAACAAACAAGCGTTTATAAAATTGGGTTGCACGAAGCGCACGAGATGTTGGTACCATCGTCCAGTAACTACGGGTACCTTACCTGTAACCCGATATTCGGTAAACCCTTTTGCGTAAATTGGAATGCAGTACAAGCTTAAAAACCTCTAATGTCACGCGTCATAGAGGGTGATAAGCTGCGTTTCCTTGGAAGGAAGGAACGAAGGTAGGAGAAGATTTATTAAGCAGCTAATATAACGGCGGTTCTGGGTAGGACTCTTAATCCAGGACCACACTGGCCCTTACGGCTCGTTGACATTGCTGGACTTTATTTTGTTGTAGATCACGTGTTTACTTCAGTGAAAAGGAAACCACATAGTGACTGCTGTTTTTCATCGTATCCATTTGCTATTGGTTTCGATGTGTTTTTTTTCTCATTGAACATTTGGGTTTTCTGAATTCTAAATCAGTGGCTTAAAATTTTGACTTCTTCCAAGACAAGGTGACATCCCTTACTGAATTAGTTAAGTAATCGACACTTCACACTTTTTCAAAAGTTAAATTAAGAACAGCATGCCCTAAGCTACTATGAACGAAGAACTGAGCGATACTTTCCTCAGTGACTTCGACGTAGCCAAAGTGGGTCAGCCTTTGGACAGTGGTTCCTTCCGGAAGCTCTGTGAATTCAAGGCAGACCACGTCGAGATTTCGATTGTCGGCGATGGCCTGTAAGCATGCTGCCGCGTCTTCGCGCTCGTCCAGGTTCAGGCAAACGGAGGGCGTATGGGGTGCGTGGATGCTCTGTAATAAGTCCGACGCTCGAGGGTTGACCCAGTGAAACATGATGCGGGAGAAGGCGTCCATCTTGTTGATCTTACGAAACAACGAGGCGACCTCTTCCGCAGGGTGTTGGGCTGTCATGTTGACCACCAGCGCCTCTAACGTTTTATTCACCTGCAAGCACGTGGACCCACGAAAACTTTTATGTGCCGCAACGCCACAAAAAGCACAATATATAACGAAGACACTTGGACTATAGTTGGCGCTGTGATAAACAACAATCGACGACCTGATCGAATAAGGGGGCACTTAGATTTAGGAAAATCGCGAAATACACAGAAAGTCTCAATGCATCAGATGCGTAGGTATGTGCACAGGGGGGCGGCTGCCCTCGCCAACTCTTAATCATTTGAGAAGGGCTCTAAGTCGGCCCCACACCTTAGTCGGACCTGTCCCGTCACTGGTGAAAGGAGTGTTATAGCCATACCTATGTTCACGATCAGGGCAGCCAAGGACACGGTATGTTGCATTGCAAGTACTGACTTCATACCTGTGCCCCAAAAATGCCGGAGACCAAAGGCAGGTCGTTGTAAGCAGCACTTCATCGCTTTATTTTCTCTTTGCATTAAATTCAAAGCTTGCTTTCTGTCGGACTCGAGCAATAGGGGGGGGGGGGAGGGAGGACCGCTGCAGTGAAACTTCGCCCCTTAACGGTGAACCCTTCCCACACCAATGCTGAGGTGTAAATATACACTGAACTAGAAAACGCCAACATAGTATAACACGCCAAATTAGTCGTAGAAGACGAACACATGGTGCTACTCCAAGTTCTGTACGAACTATTCGACAAGTAATTTTGAATAGGATAATGGAAGCAGTTCATTTTAATTGCTACAGGAAAACGATATTCTGCAATTGCATCGTAGCTTTGAGATCCCTCAGGTAGTTGAGGAATCTCTTCAGAGAGGAAAACCCCTTCATATGAATCTCATAGACTGCGAAGATACATTGGTCTCAGCAGAGGTATTGATAGTTTGGGGCATTGCATTATCAAGGACTGCTCGGCTGTGTGAACACGATAGTCAACATCTACAATGACTGCGCAGCTACCACGCTTCGCCCACCTGGAGAGCAAAAAAAATGGCGAATAAGAAAGGGCTCAGGCAGGTTGATCGAATAACTTCCATAATGTTCACCACATACTTAGGTGAGGTGCATGAACTAGTTCATTGGGGGAAAAAAAGCAATAATAATAAAGAAGATCGGTAAAGAACTTACGGTCGGTAGAGTCATCATGCTTTTGAGCAACGATGGCGACAATTAGAAAAAAAATGATTGAACACCAGAACCGAGAAAGTATCAAGCAATAAACAAAACACCTTTAGAATCTGAGGTCAGAATATTTAGATCTAAGCGAAGTATTTACAGCGGAGTCTACTCATGAAACGGAGATTGACGGGGCATCACGTGGGTTGGAGCGCACACCGCCGACATTCCCAAATCAGGACAGGTATTGTATCGCTGTGCCTATAGCGGAAAGTGTAAAATCAGGCATTCTACAAGTTCTAACATGCGGGCAGAAATGGGGAGGATAACTAATAAACGTGACAAGAAATCAAGAACCACGCAGGATGTGGTAGAATGAATAAGGCTATGGCAGAATAGCGCGAACTGCAGGACACGGAAGCACTAACACCCTACGCTATGACATGTAAAAGGTGGTGAAAATGAGCCCGAAGTGGAAGAAAGTAATGCGCAAGGGTTCTTTTATGGGCTAATTGGTCCATGAACATGGTGACAGAACAGCGCGAACTACAGGGTAGTGAAAAACATTGTGTCCTGACATGAACACACATTGCGCAAAGACGTCATCACGCGTCGTCACGCTATGTGAAATCACAGTAGTGACGTCACAATAACTTCGCAAACTTTGGCAACCTGTAATGTCACCATGACGCCATATGGTGATTCATGCCGCGATGACTGCATCTCTCGTGTTGACAGCGACGGCGACGGTCAGTTCTCGCGTTAGAATAAGCATCAAAGGCTTTCGCCTTAATAAAACTAAAAAAAAAACGTGCCACTTACCTTCAGGGTACCTATAATGTCGGACAAAGCGTCAGTTGTGAAATCGTGTCTTCCAGGTCAAGCTCGCGAAGCCGCTTGTCGTGGAGAAGTCTGTATGCGGCGCGCGCCGCATAAATTTCACCCAGGCCACACTTGAACAGTTTTAGACGAACCAGGACACCTACACCGATGGGATCGAATGGCGATAAGAAATAGAACTCACACAAGCTATCGTTCATGTAAAGAGAATGTATGCTTCCTCAACTAATAAGATTCTCTAGGCAATCACCTTCTCCGGAGGTACTTGCCTCCAATAAGGTTCGCGTACGCTACTTCCAAAGCCGCGTCGCACTTCCCACAATTCATAAACGTGAGTTGTCGGAGCCGGCTTGTAGGCAGAGGTGGTAGCATCTCGGCGGTGAAATCGATAGGCGCCTGATCACTGTCAGCGCGGAGGCCATAGCTTGATGTCCTCGGCGTCTACAAGGCAGTCGTGCACAGTAAGCGACCGCAGTGACGGACTCTGCACCGCCGCTGCGAGTAGGGCAGATGGGCGGAAATCTGGGGGCCCTCTCGCCTGCAGGAAGACACGAAGGAGAGTTGTTAGGTGGAATACGCTATGAGTCTTCCTTAGGTGGAGCACACTAAAAGACTTCCGTGTTTCCAGCAAGGGTGGTACAAATTAATTTCTTTTTTTTTTTTTCAAACGGTTAGTCAAGCAAATGCATCCGACGAGCAGGCAGCGCGCCACTCTGTTAAGGGATCCACCAGTAGTACAATATCTAAAGGCTCCGTCAATCAAGATATGCATATTTACACAACAAATGTTTAGTCAGTGGTTGTCCCATTGTGATTAAATTGATGACTGCATTCCCAAGATGCAGTAAGGCAAATATAAATTAACTCAATAAATATTCGTGCGCAGAAGAAATAAACGGTTCAATCAACCATGATCAGCCATTCTGCAAAAGTATCCAACAAATCACGCGTTCATGAATAAAGCAGACCACCGCTCGACTATCTTGGCATCATAGGTGTTGTACTGTAGTCACTCTAAGTTTGCGAATTTAGAGATTGAGAGAGAGAAAGTTAGAGAGAGAGAGAGAGAGAGAGAAACGGCTTTATAGAGGTCAAACGAAGACCTATAGATACTTCCACCAGGAGGATCATGACCAGTTGACGCCGAAGGGCGCTGACGCCAACTGCACCAGCACAGTGTGGAGGTGGTAATTGAATAGTGCCACGCGTGTTTATAAACATTAATTTATGTATTCTGTTTCGGCCACAAAAAGTGTTAGCGCGCTTGGCGGAGACCACGCCGCAATGTATGGGAAGCTTCGCAATGCTTGAGATCATTCTGTGAAGGTTACGCGCCGGACGCGAATAGTCAAGTTTATTCGAGAGCTTACGTGAACACCAGCGATAACGCTGGAAGGTTCGATGACGCTTTATAAAAGACGATGCGCTCCGCTGATGATCGGGTATTGACGGCCGACGCTCTGTTCTTTGCTATTAGTGTAAAGTATGTATTAATTTTAGTTCCCTGGCACAAGTTCGCCCAAAAAAAAGTTTCGTCTTGAACGAGCGACTACTGCCTTCTTCAACGTCACGGCCATGTGACAATATGGCTTTTGATTTGGCTGAACAACGCAATGAAAAGGCGAATCAATGTGAAATGCCAACTTCACCGTGAAAGCAAAGGCAGGCAGAGCAACCCATCTGAAAATGAAGTGGGTCACGCGCAACATATCGTTCTATCAAAGTCATGCAGTATTATAGCTGGGACAAAGCGTGTCTGTCACCTCACCCAGCGCCGTGATCTAAACTTTTCCCACAAAATACCCTGTTAGACAATTTACGCAGTGGAGGTCATCAACGAAGCACAAATTACGAGAAAAGTGATGAATATTTGCTGCCTTCTACGGCAGTATCAGCAGCGTATCTTTAGCATCAGCATTGCTTTAGCTTCAGCTCATCAGTTTGGACGAGTCCAGCGACAAGGTATACAATACGTTTACCTTAATGACGCTGGCGCACTGACCTGGTTACGCCGTAAATCAGTTGCTGTGAACCGAAATTACATCCACTCGGCCCGGAAGCCTGACTGCCGCTTTCCAATAGCCTTGGTAACTAGAAACTAGTGGTGGCCAGTTCATTAAAGGAAGCTATCAGTACGGCGGTACCCATGACGGCTGTCAAAAAAAAGCAACTCTTACGGAGGGCGAACCGTCTCCACAAGGAGCGTTCCCCTTGAGCCAATATGCTCGAAGACTGCAGAGGCTAACGCGTACAACGTTACGCAACACATCTCTCGTGTAACTGGCGTCTACTGCAGTTGGCGGTAAGTATAGTTCACCGCTGTCAACAGAAGTACAGTCACAACGGAAAAAAAGATAAGCATAAGTGACCGGCGGCCGGAGCCGCAAAATTGCGACACACGGCGCTGTTGCTCACGAGCACGCCGATAGCGAGATTGCCAAACACATTCCATTTGCAAAGCAGGGGTGGCCGGTGGTCCGGCGGAAAG
The DNA here is from genome assembly GCF_013339695.2 of Rhipicephalus sanguineus. Taxonomy (NCBI): domain Eukaryota; kingdom Metazoa; phylum Arthropoda; class Arachnida; order Ixodida; family Ixodidae; genus Rhipicephalus; species Rhipicephalus sanguineus. The sequence goes on from NW_023614260.1 coordinate 15,392, forward strand.
CAGCCCAATCTTGCTGTTGGCCCATCTGAAAACCCATCTTAAAGAAGCGCTTGTTCATTGCTTACCGGAAGGTGTGACTATGAACATCATTTTTTATTTTTTCGCTGGAAGTTGCAAGCAACCGTACCTTATCAATGCTGCCCGAAAAAATCTGTTTGTGGAGTGCTTTCCGCGGCCAACCTGCTTAGAGAAATGGAATGTGTTGGCACTCTCGATTATCGGCGTGCTCGGCAAAAACAGCGCCGCGTGCCGCAGTCTTGCGCTGCGACCACCGGTCACTTGTGCCAGTCGTTTCCCGTTGAGACTGTACCTCTTAGCAGAGGCTCTAGCGTGCCATGTACATAGGCGTGCGCAGGGATCTCCATTACGGGAGGGGAGGAGCGGTGAATTTCACAGCAGCGGGCAAAACTCCGACCCGAGGCCCTAATGCAAGCAAGTACATACATTCATTGGTTGGTGCGCTTTCCACGACACTGGTGGTTCCTTAAGAATTGTCTTAGTGCAAGCCTGCACTTGCTACAATAGCGTTTTCATAAGCGTTCATTAGCGCTTTATAACAGTTGTCAAATTACCCTTCAACCGCATCTGTAGTGATGTAATATGTTTAAGAGACATATATAACGAAAATGGTAAGCACTGACCGAAGAAGATTTGCTAGATGGGTCGTGCTGCAATTGACAAATTGCGAGTCGATTGGGAACTCCCAGAAAAGTGTTTCTCATAATATCTGGGGTTTAACGTCCTCAGATGCTACTTAGGTCCCAGCAACAGCAAAGGCTATTGTCCTGCATTGCACAGCGTGAACGGGATTGAATGAAATATAAACCTACGTGATCATGCTGCGTATAAGGACCGAGTCAGAATTGAGCCAGGCCTTTCACTTATACCGAGCCCTAGAGGCAGGGGTTTCTTTCACAACTAAAACGCGAGACACGTAGAGTTCCGCGCGCGAAATGGGTAGAAACGGTTGCTTATGGATATATATGACTGACCACTTCCAACCGGTCAGGGGCATGATGTCGTCTTGCCTGCGTGCAGGCACTTCGGATTCGCGACCAGGCTGGGTGCCTGCATTCGAAAAGAGGACAATCGGTGCATCTTGCCTTAAATTCCTACGCTAATTACAAAAGGAAAAACACTGCAAGGTCTGTTACCATATAATGGATAACTCAGGGATGTTAGGGTTCGTGCATGCGGCTTTAGATGTCTTGTGGCTATTGCTTGATCGGTTCTCTGGATCAGTTAAGTCACTGTGGTTAGATAACTTTGTTCGGCGACGACGGTAGCGGCTGTTATGTTGTTCACAGCATACGCCTCTGGCTTTAATCTCCATGCTAGCAAAGTTGACTCGCTGTGTCGTTTGAATAAGTCTTGCACATTTTTGGTAGCGGAAATCATTTGTTATGTGGTTGGGCTTCCAGTACTTTTCCTAGTCTTTTTGCAAAGGTCAGCGGTGTGCTTCCACCGTTTCTTGTTCTTTCACTAAGTGCATTACGAAGCGCGTGGCCGCTCCCATCGTTCATATTTATTCTCTTTAACAAGAATGTTCATGCCTGCACAGTGTTTCCCTATCGCGGTCTCGTCACCAATGCCGATCTAATGCGCCTGATAAGCGCAGTTACCGCCTGTTGCAAACGTCGACGGGAAGACAAGCATATATACGTTCCTGCTGATCAAATTCAAATGAGCAACTTCCCGCAAAACTTCCAATTCCGCTGAATACATAACCGGCGTGTATTTTGGAGTTAATTTTAAGCGACAACATGTGACAAAACATCAGCGAAGCTCGCTTTCATCTGTTACTTAATTTGAGAAGGGCTTTCAGCCATAATTTGCATAAAGCCGGCGAATTTGTTCTGCGCTAAGAGAAGCGAGCAATTACCGGAGGAATGCCGCTGCGGTATCAGGATCTTAAGATAACCATGTAATTTCAGGCTGCGCGTAGCTGTTGGTGTACTAAGGAAAAAATAAAATTGATATTTTCGTTTTTTTTCTAAACGTTCGAGCGATGTTACATTGCATTTCTCATGCGTTCTTTTTTAGGGGCGAAGCTCCTAAAGCGGTGGCTCTGTCCCTCCTAGCTCGTACGTGACCGCCCATGCTGCGCGTATGTGCCAGTGGTGATGGCAACGAAGCAGCGCGAGTATTCTTGGCCCAGCGCAGGGACGAAGAAGAGGTTGCAGTTCTCTCTCTGATCGATAAAGTGTGTTTGTTGGTCGTGCTCCGTGTCCTCGTCGATCCCACGTCGTTACACTGGTGGAGGTGCGGGGTAAGCTTCATGCTTGACACTCCATCGCGGAGTCGACAATCGAGCCCAGAATCGCCCCCACGCGTCGAAACACCGGTCCACCGATTCAGTCGCCGTCATGACCGTGTACCTCGCACCCAACCTGTCTATCGAGGATGTCAAGTTGTTTATAGACGCTGCGTTACGTGACTACGACAACAAGTACAAGAACCGTGCGTTTGTGCTGGTTGGGGACTTCAACGTGGACCTCATTGCCAATGACTGGATGGTGCAGCACATGCTTTCCAAATACGCACTCAGATGTATCCATATGCGACCTACCACGATCCGAGGGACGTGCATAGACTTAGTGTTTGCAAACTTCCCACTGCAGCCAGTACAAGAACCTCTCTCGCTTCATTTCACGGACCATAAAGCCGTCATCATGAAGGGACCTCGCAATCCAGCCGCCATGACAACGATGAAATGAAAAGAACAAACGAAGAAACGAAACAACAAACGAACAAGAACAAATTAAAAGTTGATTTTGTATAATATACGCACAGTCTTACTTTCTAATAATGTAATGGGCTAACTTTCACGGGAGAGTTACGGTTTACCGATGATCTCCCCCTTTCGAGCTTCGCCCACTTATCATGATTCATTCCGTGGATATGGCATGATTTTTTTTTAACACGAAAGTGTTTTATGCCGGGGTCCACCACGGCTCCAATGACGTATTTCCGCCACGGATATGACGTAAATTATAAAGACTAACACTTGGCAAAGCAAAAAAAAAAACAGAAGTAAAAGTTTCGTCACCGGGAGTCGAACTTACGACCTCTCGCTCCGCAGCGCGGGGCACGGAACGATTCGGCCACAGACGGCACGCCGTCTGCCGTGCTAACGGCGAGCTATTTATACACACCATTTGCCGGTGGCGGCACTCAGAGATAGGTGGTACATCAGCGCGTTTTCGTTATCACTAGAGAAATGGCTTGAAGGGCTCGAAGAGCGTTTAGAAGAGCGCACTTCAAAGGTCGTCGCCCCACGCAAATGAGCGCGCGCCTCTACAGGGCGTGGTCGCTCGTGCGCAGCTTATCTCGTGATGGCGGTAGTACGTACGTCTTGTGCTCTCACCGCAAGCTTGCGTTGAGAGCACGAATGTCACTTCGCTCACTGCAGCGGCCGCTTCTGCGAAAGGAGCGCTCTGCTCACACAGAAATAAGTTACAACTGTGACAGTTAGTTCGCACTCATCCTGTGCATGTTCGTTCCGTGCGCCCTTTCTGCTTGAGCAGCGCGTTGCATGTTTCGAGCTGCTTGCCGTTCTTCGCGTGACATTGCAATTTGTTGCTGTAGCATTCATTCCTTCGCGCTTGGGGCGAAAGAATGCACAACAAACGCTCAACTACGTCTGCGAAGACACTTTTCACTTTCGTGTTATACCGATTCCCATGACAGAGGGATCAGCCATGTTTTTTTTTCTGGCTTTCCCCGCTTTTTTTTATCTCTCCGAAAGACTGATGGTATTCAATTATTGTATGGTTGTTATCTCGCTGTCGCACGCATGAACGCGAAACTCATGCAAGGCTAGGTGACATGTGTTTTAGTATCAACTTATTTCTTCACGCACTGCTGTACGCATGCGTCTATAATTCACATGTATCTGCTAACAAAATACTTACCGCATATTATTTTGTGGTGTTAGCTAAAATTATTCTTGTGTCTGCTGCGTGAGCTCTGCCCTTCAAGCCCTATGAGGCTCTTGCTGGCCAGTTTTGTATTGTATTGATGCTCTCTCAAGACGGTAATGAAATATTATTATTATTATTATATTATCATCATCATTCAAAGTGCATCTATGGTTTAATTGCCTGGAAACAATGATATAGGGCCGCAGATGAAAAAGTAGCATAGCTTCGTACAGGCCCGTAGCCAGGAATTTTTTTCGGGGGGGGGGGGGGGGAGGGCACTTGCTGAAAGCCTTGACTATTTGAGAAGAACGCCTATTTTCATGATTTATTTTCTCTAAAACACCAGGTGTCATCAAAATTTCGGGGGGAGGGGGGCGGGCACCGTGCCCACCCCCTGGCTATGGGCCTGGCTTCGTATGAATGCCCAGATAACTTGTGGGACACATCGTTACAGCGGCTGCTGACACTTTGGACCAGTAGAGGAGCCAACATTCGCACTACCAAACCTTCCTAATTTCCGACTGCTCATATCTTCCGAAAGGCGTGACGTCAGTACGTATCTGTGGTGCACGTGCATAATCAATGCAAATTACCGCGTTTATGTGATTGTGTATTCAGTCGCAGAGCACTACGAACCCAAAAGAACGATGTTAAAGAAACTGCGTGTGCTATACCCAGTGTTGTGGTTCTGGCTTTGCCGCTACGCTAACCTCTGTTTTAATAATAATTTGTGGGGTTTTACGTGCCAAAACCAGGATATTGTTAGAGGCATGCCGCAGCGGAGGGCTCCGGAAATTTCGATCATCTGGTGTTTAACGTGCACTGATATCGAACAGTACAGGGGCCTTAGCATTTCGCTTCCATCGGAACGCGACCGCTGAAGCCCGGATCGAACCCACGACCTTGAGGTGAGCCGCCGAGCACCGTAACCACTTCATTACCGCGGCAGACAACGCGTGCAGCTCCCATTGGCACTAACGCCACAGTTTTTTAGGGGTGAAGCTCCTTATGCCGTGGGTCTGTACATCCTCCGTTTGTTCGTTTGTTTGTAGTAGCCACTCTAGTATTCGTGAGAAGCGCGCGTTCTGGTATGCAGTAGAAGAAGAAGACGACGTTGACGAGTGAGACTCGTGCGTGTTCGCCTGTGTGGCTTTCTTCTTTACTACGTCCCGCGTTTTTAACGACGCCCGAAGACAACATGTCAAGCTTGTAGACGATGCGAAACGGGACCCCACACTTACTGCGGTGGACGTTTTCTGCATACCGATACGTGGAACGCCAAAAGACCGTATATCAAAGGATACGTTCCAGTTGTGCGCATCGATGATGCGGAGCGTCCTGCAGGTGGTGTGGCCGTATACGTCAAACAAACAGAAAAGGTACAAAAGGCAGCATATTCACAGCCGCAGCTGTGAATATGCTGCCATCAATTTTGATGGTTGCATCATCATGATCATGTGTACCTTGCACCCAATTTGTCGAGTGGGAGTATCAAGACATTCATTGACACGGCATCGTGTAATTATGACAAGTACAAGAATAGACCATTTTTGTTAGTTGGTGACCTGAATGTCGATATTACCGAAAAGAACAATGAGTGGTTAATGGAACATATAAGTATGCTCTCACGTGCACGTCCTTTGATCATATAAAACCAACGACCATCCGAGGGACGTGTATAGACCTGGTATTTTCAAATTTCCAATCGCAACCCGTACAGGAACCGCTATCCCTTCATTTCAGGGACCTTAAAGCCGTGATAATGAAGGGACAACGCAAGCCAAGCATCATGTAATTAGGAAAAATAAAAGTTTGATGTTTGTAATAATGCACACAGTGTTTCTCACTCTCTATATGATGATTCGCACTCATTATCACTCATTATCATTCACCACGTGGATATGCTCTGATTTTTTTCTATTGTAAACTATTGTGAAAACCCAGTCACTGCAAGATTATAATCGAACGTAACGATGCATCGTACTTCAATTTCTTGCAGGGTCACGTGGTTTCGGACGACGTCTGCCAGAGCCTGGCCCTGCCGTGCGATCACGAAGAATTCTTGCACTCTTAGGGACTTCACACTCCGGTTGCGAGCCAAGTGGTCCAGGAACATGCCAGCGTTCGTGTCATTAGCCTGCGTGATCCCCAATTCAGAAAATTTCAGTCCAGAGACAGGCAGTAGACATATATGCGTAGTCGATGCTTTACGGACACTAAACAAGTTCGCTTGACGCGACGCAGGGAAACACAATCGTTGAGAACAGTCTAACATGCGGGAACGCAACCTCAGTGACGACGTTGAAGAGGTACTGTCACGAAAATTTCGGCCTCGCGTTTTTTTGCTGCAATGTGTTGCTGGATGCCTGTTAGTCATAACCCGGCACATCGTTTGCTGCAGCGCGCGACAGATAATTACAGGCTCCTCATTATCGACCAGTGTCAGTTCCGGTTTCAAAAATGACAAGCCTCCGGGTGCAGCTATCACCACCTAGCTGTCCACCTAGATGTCCAATACAAGGAAGTTCGATTCGCAGAATTTGGGGACATCTGTACGTGGCGCCATCTCTCGGCGGCGGCAACGGCGTGCTGTCATAACTGAATGGGAGATAGGCAAAAAAATTATGTCTTGAAAAATCCTAGTTATCAAAAACAACTCCGGGTTCTATACAGCAGAGACCTACAGGAACATTTTGGTGAAATTGCAGTATCACACTACAAAGCGGGTGGCTTCCCAGGACAATGGAACACCCTCCATTAGAAGCCCATGGGGTCCCGTTGTAAAATATTAAACACTCTGGGAAGCCACACGCTTTGTAGTGCAACACTAGAATTTTAAAAGAATGTTCAAATAAATTTCTGCTGTATAGAACGGGAGTCGTTTTTGATAACTAGCTTTTTCTCGTCAGATTGGATTTTTTTCAACTATTTTCCATTCAGTCGCGGACGAGAGATGGGGCTACGTGTATATGTCCACAAATCCTGTTAATGTTGAAAGAGAAGGCGCAGTTTTAGGCACCAGAAGAGCAACACAGCCGGACGAGTGCCTGTTGCCAACATGCGCACGTGCGGTTGCCTTACTTCCGTGATGTCTAAAATTGCGCCTTTAATTTTATGATTCTTTACCAAGTAGCCCCTCAAGAAGTACTTACAAGAAAGCCCGTTAGCAACCATCCTGCTGCCTTTACAGCACAACACATTTCGAAAGGGCAATTAAAGGCACCTTCACCGTGCGAAAGCCAAGTAATCGAAAAGTGTGAAATGGGTTATGACGTCATCGGAAAACCCAAGCGGCCTCACATTTTCACATCCTTATCCATGAGCTTTGAAGCAGTGCCGTGTAATCGGAGGCCATGTCCGGCCTTTCGGTTTTGTTCAGCCTAACGGTGGCGAAACTTGGAGCTTATCTCATTGCAGCCCGAAACTGTTGCTATAGTACATCGCTGCAGAAGGACTATTCACAAGAAGATGGAATATAATTTAGAAACACTTGTTGCTGGGTGAGTCGGATGTATCATAACACAAAAGGAAGAACCTGCGCAACCTGACACACGCGTAAAAGCAGAGGCAAAAGCGCAGTGTGTCAGATTATTCCTTTTGTGTTAAGATGAAACGGCTATTTTCCATACTGGGACAGGACAGTATACAATGAAGATTTGACAGCTCCCATGCAGCGGGCTTGGCGATACCACGAAGCAGGCACCTAACCACTTACCAACGTGTACTCTTAACATATGCCACTCTAACGGAAAAAAGGACCCATGCTGCAAAGCTGCGAATGATGCCGGCTCCCGGTACACATCGTAGGCTTCGCAGTACTCACTCCTGCCAACCTATGACGGCATATCGCCATCCACCCCTCCAGCCCAACAGAACAGCATGCCTTAGCAGCCCTAATTGCCAGCGCAATTTTTTTCGGTAATTTAAGCGTACTCCTTTAATGGAAGATGCGTAAGTACCCTTCCTAATTACGTCAACCACAATTACCAATTTATGTTCTACAAGAAAGTGAAAACGCAGCCTTTTTGCTGCCTATACCTACATGTACACCTTCTCACAGAAAGAAGGATGGAACACTTATACCTTTGCGAAATGCTTTCATAAGCTACGTAACATGTCAGTATCACTGAGACTGTTGGCTCACCAGGGGCCCTTAAAAGAAATCACTCTGGTGACAATCGAATGTCCGATTTAAACAGCGGGCGTTCGTCCCGCAACGGGCGGTAATTAAAGACATCGCAATTATCTAGAGAGTAGTTTTGTTCCGACCATTTTCTACCCCCTCTTTAAGAAGTTTTACTGAACGCTAATATAGCAGAGGGTGATAGGCACTTTTTCTTTTAGATCGCGCAGTACTCACCAGAGCCTGAATTAATTGCAGGATAGTTAGTGCAGTGGTTTGCTCCACGTAGACACCGATCATGCGCGCCATTTCATCGGTTAAGTAGATGTCCGAAAGGCGCAGGAAGGTCAGATTCATCATGGTAGCGATAGCCTGGCAGCAAACGGTCCTCTCAATCAGCGCCGTCTGAAGCGACAAAAAAAGTAAGTGCGCTGAAAGAATGCAAAACATGCGAACGACCGGCTCCCGTGCAATTGCTGCAATGGTGTCTGCAATGAGTGGCATTACAAAAACCTATACTGCTTCTTCAAAGCGCTTGCACCCTTTGGGCGTATTCTTATTATAATAATTGCTGGGCTTCTACGAGCCAAAACCGCGATAAGATTACGAAGCACGCTTAAGTGGCAGACTACGGATTAATTTCGAGCGCTGGGGTTCCTTGACGTGCAGCTAAATCTAAGCACGAGGGTGTTCTTTGATTTTCGGGCGTACGAAATCGCGACCACCCGGGCCTGGAATCAAACCCACGCCGTCGACCTTCGCGGCGTGACACCTTACGTGCTGTTGAGGCGTACTTATCACTGAGCAGTAAGAGTAATACTTTTATTTCCCTGGAGATATAACTTGGAGGTCATGAACAGCGTGCGCGTTTTCAGCGGGACAGAAAATTCCCCGTATGGAAAGAGGAAACAGACTTTTAAAGAAACGAAATACTGACAAGATGTACATCTGATCTGGCGTGACAAAGACGCCCGCTTGTGGACATAAAAGCATCGAGGTGACGCCAGTTTCTCTGCAAGCTTTTCAAGCACAGCTTTTCAAAACTCGCATATATCGATGGCCGCATCCTGCGTGAAAAAACCGGCGCCGGTGAGCGTACAGAAATGCGGCCCTCGAAGGTTCGCCGCTCAGACGCGTACTTGTATGCACCGTTTTCCTATAATTGATGCTCTTTAAATAGAAGTCTATTACTAATGAAAGTCCATCACTAATAAAAGTCTATTATTACTACTTGATGCTCTTTAACTTTCTACAGGGGCACTGCAGTAATAACTGCGTGATTTACTGTACAGTAATCACGGATTCAATTGCGACATCAACTTTTTTAGTATAACGGCTTGTATGCGCAATTGCTCGAGATAACCACGTCATGTCGCGACGAATCTGGTCTCTAAAGTAATGTTGGCTCTGATCTACGCATTAGAGTCGAAATTACGCCGATATGATCCGAACTAGAGACGGTAGAAACGAAAACATGTGCCATACTTAACCTTAAATTGTCCTATTTCAACCCGTGAGTACTTTACACAGGGTTTCTTGTGAAATTGTTGTTTCTTTTATCATACATATATACAACAGCTCTTTGCGAAGAACTTCAGTTCAAGTAAGCACTTGACCTGTTACAGCTATAAAAAAAGGTTTTGTAAGCTAGTTATGATCGCGCATGGTTGCTATGTGCATCTTTTTTTTGGGCCATCCTACAAATGCGCTGGTTGCTGGCTCCCTCCTCTGAAACATTGGCCTCTGCTAACACTACACCAAAAGACATGGCGCTCTTTGGCCAAACCTGGCCCTTGCGCCACAAAAATTCATTAATCATCATCTCCGTTCTCTGAATGAAAACACAGCAAAACAACGAAAGACACAACAATGCCAATAAAGTATGTCATTCCCGTGGCCTTACGGTGCTCGTCGAGAATTTACGCCACCTATCATCGGACTTTGTACCAGCCAGCACCTCAAGATAGCCTGGTAAAATAACGAGAGCCTTGCGGCCTCCCTCAGTGCTCACCAGGCCGCAGATATTGAGGAAGCAGGGCCGGATTTCTAGCCGTTTGACACCTCCGGCGCCAGTCTTGATGGCGTGCCAGAGAATGTACCTCTCGATCGTCGTCATAGACATGTCCAAGAAGATGTGTCACGCACCTGCACAACATCAAGGCGCTCGTCAGGAGTCACAAGGTGTGCGATGTGAATGAGAAGATGGGAATCGATCCAGTGCCCCACATTGCTCTGAAATAAGGCGAAGCGGCGTTCAGTTCTTGGCCGGTTGAATTTGAAAGCCAAGTTTTTCATAGGAACCTTCGAATTTGCGTTTATCCCTCCTTAAAAAGATCGTACACCATGTTCCCAACGCGCAATCGAGGTTAATGTCCCTAGTATGAAGGTAGTGCCACTCTACCATATTACCGGTGGCTGCTCAAGCAGCCCGTCCATCTGAGAGACACAGAAACGGCACCAACACACACGTTGGAGCAGTGGGAGGCGCGACTGTCCAGCTCTGACCTGACCGGCCAGCAAGCGCCGACCGACCAGCTTGAATGCGCGGCTCAGGTCTGTGTGGCCCTCGACTTAATGCCCGCCCCATGAGAAAACATAATAATGTGTGGAGTTTAACGCCCAAACATAATAATTAATGGATCATTAAAGTTTTTCTGTTTTGTTCCGTTCTCTAGGCCTTCCTGATGGGTCTGAGTCTGCTGCTTCCTTGCTCAATAGGTCCTTGAGCCTCAATGATGTCCGAATAAACGAGTAGTAGATTCTCATACACGTCTAGTTTGCTTGCAGCACTGCTAGATTGGGGAAGGCGGCCTGCGCTGGCGGGTCGCTGCCACCTTTGAAAAAGCGAATGGCCGCAACGGCGAACAGCCGCTTTAAAGGGACCCTCTTACACTTTTCCAGACCTCATTGTTTTACATTTTGTACTTGCGGGTTGCGTAGACTGAAGGCTTAATAGATTAGTGCAGCAAGAACGGCAGTGATAGGGGCACGCAGTTTATTACAGCGACAGTTGTACCGAGATCACAAAAGCCGATTTCGGTGGCGTAGTTGTCCGCCGCCGCCGGTGTCCGCGAGGTACACACCATTACAACAGACCACCTACACCATAGATCAGCATAATTTCGCGAAGTCGGGGAGTACTACCGACTATGCAACTATTCATCAGCTATCGCGCACAATGAGAAACAATCCTGGAGCCAGAGGGATTTGTACACAGGCCCTCTGCGTGGCAGTCGAGTATTATACCACACAGCCACACCGGGGCTTGAAAGTCCTTTGCAAAGGAACCCTATACAGGCGTCATTTCGGGCAGAGAATCACAACAGATGTAATATAGCGTGGTAGAAGAGTAGAATAACACTATCAGTCGCACAATGCGAACTGCATAGCGAGTGGGTCTTCTAACGCCTCCCCCGCCACCCCTTATTACAAAGGGCTCAGCTTTAGTTCTTCCCTTAGAATCAGCCACACCGTCCACAAAGTGCACTTAATGCCTCACAGATGTATAGCGGGTAGCTCGGTTTTCCGTAGAGCGATGAATAATTGCGTAGTCAAGACTATGCCACTTCGCAAATTTTATGGCGTAGTGGGTATCTTGCGACTCTACTCGTAGCAGACCCAGCAATAAAGTTTACAACGGACTGTAGAAAGGCGGCTCCTCCTGCTTTCGTTGTGGCAATGCTGCGTGTTCAGCGAAAGCCTGGCGTTCTTTTACGTACATGGGTGCCTAATACTGCCAAACGTAGTGTCAGCTGCTGTGACACGAATGGTGCTTTCTGACATCGATAGCTGAAGTCCATTACGGCACGATCAGGTTACAAATACCTGTGTTGTCGAAGCAGCAGATGAATAAGCAGCGAAGCACGAAGCATGTCCAGCAACTTTGGTTTCTTGTCGGGCCACTGGTAGCCCTTGACCGAAATCTCACCCCACTTGTATTCTCGCAGTTCGACGCAGTTACAGGAGAGGATGCGGTTCCACAGGTCCAAGTCGGACACGATCCAGCAGCGGTTCTCGTCCGGCTCCCACGTGCAGGAGCGTTCGAAACCCAGATTGCCGTCACCGCTTGCACACCCGTCGAAGTCCGCACCGTCGCTCACTGTACTGGCACGGGCAACTGGAAGTGTTGAGGAAGTAGGACTTTGGACACAGCAGGGTGCCTCAGAAAACAAGCTAGACAACCAGATAATACCGAAGTTTGAAAGAGACAACACAAGCGGTGCTGAAACTCTTCGAGTAATCGAACAACGCCGAGCTTATGTAGATCAGACGCACGTGTGCACTGCAAAAAAAAAAAAAAAATCCCGTTTGCAGTGCAGCGATGTTTTTGATCTACAGAAGTTCGGTGTTGTTTCCTTAAACGAACAGTTGTCGATTACGCTTCTATTTGTCTTTCTGTCCTGCGTAGTTTTGCGGTTACCAAAGCCAAAGTTTTGCGAGCGTCTGAGCGCTTTCAACACGGACGTCGTGCCACGCGCCTTGCATGTCGTCGCTGCTCCGGTCAAAGAGCTTCAGCGACACGCCACTACGTCGCGTTCGCGAAAAAGAGCATCAGCTTTCGTGCCACCACTGGAGAGCTGGCTGCATCCAAGTTCACTGCGGATTAGCAGTGATAGCGCCGAGCAGCGCTTCTGTGGTCTTGTGGTGCAATTGTAGATAGGCAGTTGTTGCCACAAAAGAGGCTGTCTGCCGCCATAGCAAGCAAAATCGAGCTATCGCATCGACAAACGTAGTTTCACCACGTTCAACCAGGGCGAGCTATTATAGCGGAGCTGTGAATGGCACGCCTAGTCAATTTGGCAGCGGCATCCAGAAACAGAGAAAGAAAATTAGCACAGCTTGCACTGGAGGCGCAATGCTAAAGAGACAGCGGTAATGATAGACACGCATGTAGTCCTGGCTTTTGCTGTTTTGCTAAGTTTTGAGAATTTTCCCATCCTTTGTGTTTCTGTCCTCTGTTCTCATTGTTTTTATGTTTTTTCTGCGTTTATTTGTATTTATCTCTCTCTCGTTCTCTCTCTAGATCTTTCTGTTGCTCTTTTCATCTTTCTCTTTCATCCATTTCTTTCTCTCTTTGTGTCTCCTGCGTGCTTCTTTCTAGCCTGTTCTTTCTCTATCACTCGATATTTCTTTCCATCTTTCTTTGTCTTGGATATGCGACCCCGTGTCGCTGGGGGAAGAGTAACCTACGCCATGCGCCTTCTCGGCTCTCGCTATTTGGTCATCAGCACTTGTGCCAGACGTAAAGTCGACAGCGGCGTGCCAACGAACGGCGACGTGTCAACGACGCGTGTGTTAGCGGCGGTGCGGAAGAGGTTGATATTCAGGCGGAGGTGCTACCAACCGAAGGAACGGCTGTCTGCCGGTCCGGGCGCCTCCATGCACTCGCCGTTTTCTTCCTTGCGTGTGCGAACACGTGAGGAAACAATACTGCGCGAGCGGTACGCCTTTTTAAATGTTTCGCGACGGCATTTGAGTATGGGCACTGTGCTGGCGTGGTAGTACGAGTAAAACGAACATTTTCAGAACACCCTACGAGCAACGCGCCTACGCAACACGCCGACGAGGGCAGAGACAGGAGTACGCCCTTTCAGCACAACTGGTCCCCCACGTTCAGAGTGGAATGGCTGAAATTTTTAACATGAAAGTGTTTTATGCTGGGTACAATCAAGACTTGAGTGACGTTCTTCCGTCACGGATATGACGCGGATAAAATGGACGCCAACGGGTGAGAAAGAAAAAAAAAACCAAGAAAAATCCGCTGCATGCGATTGAGCCCAAGACCTTGCGGCTATGATGGTAAGCGCCCGACGCTCAACCGACTAAGCTACCGTAGTCGATGCTGGACACTTCGGCTACGAGTAGAGTCGCAATACCCACTACGCCATAAGTTATATCTTTGACACATTCTCTCTCGCACGGTGCTCTCTGTTGGCGGTGTAGGTAGGCGGGGCGGAGCGGAGCGTCACCGTGGTCTGTGAGAGGTGAAAGGAAGGAATGCGTCACGATTGACACTCCGAGATTGAGCTGGATCTCGGAGGTCATGGTTAAAGCGTCTCGATACCAGCCAGGGACACTGGCCGCGCTGGCGTCGCGGAGGTACCCTAGACGCAGTTACGTTCGTTGCCTTTCGCTTCGTGTTAGCCCGTGCAGGCCACCGGAGAAGTGCAGCTTCCACATGCCCCAACGCGATTCCTGCACCGCCGACTGCTTCGATTGCGAGAGCACCGACTAACAAAACTGTCCCAATACGCGTCGCAGAAAGGACACGATTTCGACGGCTGAATCCGACGGGCGAGCCTTGGTGGAGTTAGAGGCCAGTCCGCGCGCGTTTGCTGCTCAAGCTACGAACCTCTGCCTCCCGTGTTGCTGAAGCGCAGTGTGGTAATGTATGCAAGAGCAAAGGCGTCGGTTACCCATTACTAGAAAGTGCACAGCGTGCCGTTTTGCTCCTTAATTGACAACGTTTTGAAGAAGTGCATATCGAGTACCAGTGTTGATTATGAGCTTGTCGATGCCATCTTTACGCGGGATTCACGATTCACTGGTCCAAATATATGGTAACAACTTCAGTTACCACAACGGCTTATCATGATCATGGGCGTTACTCGTCGCGATGGAGACATTTCACTGGGCGTCAACTTGGCTGCATCCACATCAAGCGGTGCTATAGCTGCCAAACACGAATAGGCATTGTTCAAGCTCTCATATCACTACACAAAAGCTTTGAGGACACGTTTCAGTTTCGTGGTATACCGATTCCTATGACGGAGGGATAAGGCATGTTTTTTTTACTCAAGGGAATAACAAAGGAGATCCTTACCAGATTTGCCACGACGTTTCTTGGAAGCTCCAGAGGAAGTCGACAAGGACGTGGATGGCTTGGAGGAAGGCTTGGGCTTTCTGGCATCCAAGGAACGGCGGAATCTTTGAAGATGTTGGTCACGTCGTTAAGACTTGGCGTGCTGATTGCAGACAGGCTCCGTAACAGGTCAGCATATTCCGGAGTTATGATGCTGATGCCTGCGTTCTGCTTTGACACTGATGCCATGCCTGTCAAAGGAAGGGTGGGAACAAATAAGACAAGATCAGTAGGCGTAAAACAGATACAATTCAAGGCAGCTGACGTTATTGGCTCTAAGCGATGCAAGATTTCACTCCCATCGAGCGACGGCCATGTCATGTTTCCTATTCTGCTCTTCCTATTCAAGACGGAAGTGGAAGGTACTACGTCACTGTTGCTCAGGTAAACTAACCGTCGTTTTTAAGAATAGTGCTTTCAGGCACGGGCATGTTTATACGAGGGCTATTCTTAAAGTAAGGACCATTTTGCTGCAATAGAAAAATGGCTGGCTCTCCCGTAATTGAAAATAGATGTAAGCATCAAAGGTCTACCAGCAAAGATTTGTTGGTCAAGCAGCGTGGCGTCATCTCTCGAAGGAGGCGGCGTAAAGCCCGAGCCGCGAAACTCGCGTACGCTGGCGTTGGAAACAGTACACTGAGCCACGTTTTAAATTCAAAAGGTGAAAAATAGGTTTATGGTGCCGTGTATCTGGCTTTTTAGCGTCGCTAGTGAAAATGACAAACCTTCAGCTTCGGGCACACATAACAGCAACTTCTCCACGTAGTCGTCGTTTCGATTGAGACGTTTGTCGTTGCTTGGCACCAACATTCCTATGCCCTCCTCGCAGAAGGCAGCCGCCTGTGCTTTCAACCAGTTCTAGACGCCGGTATGGAGCTCGCTGTCAGAGTGTAACTCCTGTCCCCCAGCCAGCGTTTCATGTGAGTAGAGAGATGGTAATGAGAGGGAGCTAGTTCCGGGGTGTATGGTGGGTGATCGAACACCTCTAACCAAAAACACTGCAGGAGCTTCTTTGTTACAGCGGCACTGTGCGGTCACGCATTGTCAGTATGGGGAATCAGAATTCATCTGTTTCTTCAGTTTCGGAACGGACCCATGGCTCGTCCCTTGGGACTATCCTGTTAAAAAAGTATTCTCCTTGACCAAGGTAGCGCTGGAGAAACGTCAAGGTAGCGCGTATGTGCTGTGTTTTCTGATGGTCGGCCAGCATCTTGGGAAGGAGCCTCGCACAGAGGTTGCGGTACTGGAGTCGCTGACGATGGTATTGAGAAGTGATCGCGAAATTTCAGGAAATCACTCAGCATAGAAACTGCGACCAGACGACTTTCTCGAATTGCCAGATCCAGGCGCTGAATAAGATCGTCGGATGGCACTCGCTTCCTTCCCTGTCCCCTGCATCAGGAACGTCCGTGTGTCCTGCTTCTAATTCCCTACCCAAGTGCCGCACCTTGCTGTCACTCATGAAAGTTGTGCCGTATGCATTATGCATTCGTCGATGAACTTCAGCTGCACTGGACCCCTCAGCATGCAGAAATGGAATTACCACACGCACTATGCACTTGACGAGAGACATTATGCGAGACAGGTTACACGCCCGCTGCGCGCTGGAAACTGAGCGGCGACGTGATGCGCTAGGCGCATATATAACAGATAGCGCAACATATCTATGCGTTTCGTCATCAGATTTTCAGCGTCGTTTGAATCGGTGGCTATTCGTATATTAAAAAAGGACTAGTAATAAGGTTATCGTGATACATTCTCCTTCCTCTCATTCGCCTCCCGCTCATTCTCCTCCCGGCAACGCCACCGTCAACGCCACGATGAGCGCCACCGGCAGCAATGCTGATGCTACTGCTGCGGCGGCAAGCCGACCCCGAACTTCGAGCGAGAGAAGCGGAAGCGCGCCGTAAACGCCGCCTGCAACGAGGGCTCGCGCAGCCGAAGCGCAACGTCAACGCCGGCAAGCAAACGTCGAAGCGGTGCGGCAACGCGAAGTCGAAGCGAAACGTAAAGGCCGAGCAGCGGATCCCGAAGCGGCATGGCAACGCGAGGAGGCGGCGAAGGCAGCGAAGAGCTTGAAGCAACTGCGGCAACCCGGCACGGATGGCGCGGACGCGCGGTTCAAGCGCGCGTCAACTCATTACGGAACTTTAAGTCGACCATCAGCTGCTTCACATGCTACTCAGGGATTCCTTACGGGGAGATGTGTGTAATTTCTTTGGAACAATTTATGAATAATTTCGGCGCCCGTAATTAGGCCACACAGCTTTCATGGCTACACACGTATAGCTCTTCCAAGCATTTCTTTACGAAGTGTTAACCACATAATAAAAACTACAGGAAAATTTCGAATGCGCGCGAGCAATGCTTTATCGAAATACAAATACGATACTCCAAATGCTTATAATCTCTTGGGCACGTTTTACGTGCCAAAACAACGATATGAATATGAGGCACGTCGTAGTGGAGGGCTACTGGATTTTCGACCATCTGGTGCTTTTTAACGTACAGGTGCCCCAAAGTAAAACGGAGCACGCGAGCTGTGACCAAACGAAGCAAACGTGCGTGCCAGCGCGCTCTGGAAGGTGCGCTGCTGATAGCAAAAGGGCGTCGGCATAACCAGCTGACCCATCCCGATATTTTAATGCTGGCCTTGTCGCCGGCTGGAGCGAATACTACCATCACTGCTGGTCAGGGGACGCGTTCAACGCTTTCTGCATTTGGTTGCCTGCGTCGTGAAGAATTCTTCGTGGGCATGCGCTTTGTGAATTTTGCGCCTGAGGAGCAGCGATCGTATCATCGCGGCTTCGTTCGAGCTGGCGATAAGGCGAGCATCAAAATATCCGGATGGATCAGCCGATTATGCCGACTCACTCTCGCTCTCTGCAGCGCATTTTCTGATAGAGTGAGGGGGCACGCAGTTTGGCCACAGATCCCGTGCTCAGTTTTACTTTTGAATAACTTGTACACTGACATCGCACATCGAAGGGGCCTCCGGCATTCCGCTTCCATCGAAATACAACCGCCGTCGCCGGGATCGTACCGCAGCGTGCGGGTCATCAGCCGAGCACCGTAAACAGTAATAACGCGGCGAATGTTTGAATTATTACTGTTTTAGCGATATCATTGGACCCTGCCATTTCAATGAATGAAGAACTTTATAAAGTCCAGCGAAGTTGGTTGGGGCAGGCCTCAGCCTAGGCATCAGCCGAAAGCCCTTGGCCTCGGATGGCTTCCTCGGCTCGCGACGACCCAGAGTTCTAATGCTGAGCAGAGCGTCCTCCCAGCGCGCCTTGCGGTTCGTGACTGCCTTCTCGTGGTTTCTGTTTACATTATCGTCTGAGCTCGAACGTTGCCATAGTCCGCCACGGTGGAGCAGGGTTATGATGCTGGCTGCTGACGCGAAGTTCGCGGCTACGATCACGGCAGCGGCGGTCGCATTTCAATGGAGGCGAAATGCTAGAGCCCCGTAGTGTGCTTTGTCAGTGCACGTGAAAAAACAGCAGATGGTCAAAATTTTCGGAGCCCTCCACTACGGCATCTCTCATAAACCCAATAATAATAATAATAATAATAATAATAATAATAATAATAATAATAATTATTATTATATTATATTATTATTATTATTTTATTACTATCGAACATATCCAAGGAGCTTGTCCCGAGTTGCCTTATTTGCGTCGCACGCCTTGCATTTATCTGTCGAATAAATATCAGGGTAAGCGGGATGAGAGAAAACCGGATTTGGGTCAGTGAGTGTTGCAGTTGTCGCCCTCCAACTGCTGCTTTGCGCCGCGGTGGCAGTATTTGCGCCTTTCAAGCTTGCAATGCTGCGTATTTACTCGTAGACGGGTCAGATGCTCCTCCACTCTTCCCTGCGTTTAACTTGGTCGAGGGGGAAAATTTTTTAGTTCGATGCACCTACGACCAAAAGCGAACGGCGTCCATCCATGACATCAGTTCCACGTGAAACTGCCGCCAAGTGTCGCCGCTCGGCCCGAGAGGGCGCCACCATTCCACCTAGCACCCCGTCCGTCCTGGTTCTCCCATTCCCACTCCCATTGTTATCAATGAAGTTTATTCCTCCTCCTCCTGAGGGGTTTCGCCGCTAAGGGCACTCACACGCAGCAACCAATAGGAAGGCGCCGTCTTTCTTAAGGATTTTTCGCGCCCTGGTGCCGCGCGGAAGCTCGCGAGAAACAACGCGCCCGAGAACGGATCTCGCCGTTAGGGGAGAAGCGAGCAGAGGAAAAAACGACTACGTCGATTGCTCAACCCTACTATAAGAAAATAGGGCACAGCAGCCAGACGTCAACAACGTAAGGAAAACACGAATAGGCAGCCAGAGAAAAACAAGCGAAACGCCGATATCGAGCCGATCCCGAGGTGTGGGCGCGAAAAAAGCTGCGAAAAGACACACAGGGATAGGGCGTGGATTGAACTTCCCCAGCGTTGAATTAGAGGGGAGCTGCCCGCAAGTTTCAAATACGGAGCATTTCTTAGTTACACCTGCGGCGTCGGCGGCGCCGTCCACACCCCCACTGCGCATGCTCGGCTCGTCTCATGCCGGCAGCAAGCCTCTCCTCTCCCTCCCTCCCTCCTCTCGATCGAACGCGGGCGGTGCGTATATAAGCGGCGGAGCGCACGTTCGGAATTCAGTCAAGGCCGTCTTTACTTGGCTTTCGCTTGACTTGAACCTTTGCTTGACCGCAGTAGATGCGATGGAAGCAACAGTACCTTCAATCAGCGTCCCACCACTCGTTGGAGGCAACGTTACCACACCCACACCGTCGTCGGCGTCGACAACAGCAAGCAACGCAGAAGACAAGGCTCCGAAGAGACGAGCATACGACGCTGAACGCAAGCGTTTGAAGCGAGCTGCGGACCCGTAACTTCGTGCACGCTGGAGCCGTTCAAATCGTACTTGGTGTGCGCATCGTGTAACAATTAAGCATTCCCAAACCATACCCAATTACGCAACATTCACGCGATACCCCCACCACTCTGCGACGCATTTGCTCGAGTTCCCTCCGTGGGAAGATGAGGGCGACTTCTTTTTTTATGTCATCGTGTTCTCTTAGGACAGGGGTAAGGACATTCTCGGGTTTTTCGTGCCAGAACCATGGTATGGTTCAGAGGCACGCCGTAGGGAGGGATGGTGGAATAAAGATTGCCACTAGGGATTCCCTGACGAACGCTGAAGTCTAAGTACACGGGTATTTTTGAATACGTATAGCGGATGAAAACATTCGAGCAGTAGTTGAAGGAAGTTTAAATGACCCGATAACGAATCATTATGAGTTAGTTATCGTTGTATGCTGGTATGGCATGATATTTGCCCCAGTGGCGTAGCCAGGGGGGGGGGCACACCGTGCCCTGCCCCCCCCCCCGAATTTTTTTTCGCCATCGCATACAGAGCAGAAAATGACACCGGACCACATCTGGCCCCACTAGAGATCAAGGAGGTGCCCCCCCAAAAAAAATTCTGCCTACGCCCCTGGTTTGCCCTATTCACATGATTTATTATCTTGGTCGCAGCATTGTTTTGTTATCTCAGGAGACTATGGCATCCCCCAGTAATCTTCGAACGATCCCGAGTTGTTCGCATGGCTAATTTAGTGCAAATACGATATAGTTAACCCACGTCGTTTCTGCTTTGCGCAGGCAAAAGCAATACTGTGTTACTTCGATCGACCAAGTATGCGCGACGAGAGTGATCAGCCTGTACTCTGCAAGTCGCGCTTAAATTTCTATTGCGGTGCATGGCAGTCACGTGGCACTACCCGACTTCCCAAATTTCGGTGATAGCTTCAAGAGTGCGCGCTTTTACCCGCTTGGTGTTTCGCGGCATCCTGAGGATTAAACGCAAGTGTCTATATCGGGTTTCAATATAACAGGTGACCCCCTTTAGCACTGGTGTTCTTTTTTCTGAGTGTTCGCCTTATCGCGGAAAATGCGGCTCTGACACATTTCAGCGGTTGCTACACCCGTGTTTGTTTTTTGCTGTACCTGGGTCTTGCAGAGTGTTTTTGCTTCCCTTAAATCCCGGTACCCAAGCTATCACTTCGTTGGCTTAGCCTAAACGTATACATGTGTCATCAAAAGTGTTTCGCCGTAAAAGTGTTTGTCGCGCTTCGTCAGCCGCGGCTGCCTACAGCCTACGCAGGCTTTCGCTCGCACATAGAATATACGACGCGCAGGGCCATGTTATCGATTTGTACTTTACACGGTAGATAACGGCGACGACAAAAGTGCGATTGGAGTGTTGATATTCTTATGTGGCAATAAAAGTGTTTGTCCCACACAAACCCAAACTCAGGACAATAGTAGTCGAACCTTGACTAGATCGCGCCAAGGTACTCTTGGGGCGGGCTTGGGTACCAACGCGACTTTAAAAAAATTAAGCGCTTTTGGTCTGGGGACCCCAAGCCGCTTGGGTGTGCAAACTTTTGCGCTGCTTTGTACTCCAAGCCATACCCACGGGGACTACAAAAGTACGCAGGGGCTTACGTACGGAAGCCGCTTTAGTGCCCTGGAACTAAATAGGGTCTGGAAGGAGCGTGCGGCGCATGTGAATTTCGGCATTCCATGGCCCTATTGAAAAGCTAAAGGTACCATATTATGATACTCTCTAATAAATACTACCAAATACGATCGAACGAAAATTCGCGTGACAGGATCAACATGAATGCTTACCGTTCTGTTCACACTCGGCGCAGTCGTGGCTACTGCAGCTGTGTGCCACTGGTGTTGTCACCACAGACTGGGAGCAAAATGCTGCGGTCGCTGGTCATAAGTGTCGATGCTGGCTGAATGGTATAGATTACTGATGTAGGTATCAGTTATTACTTTGCCATTATCCTCCTTTTTAGCGCCTTTAGCTCGGTGATGATACTACCTAGAATGCCAACCACGACAGTTTGATAATACCCTTAGATAATAGCCGCTTGTCATGCCAGCGACGGAGCTTTCTCACGCGAAACTTATTGTGGTGCTCTATCAAGCCCAACGTGAAAGAATCAGAACGTGTCCAGTCACATAAAATGGAAGGGCAAGTAATATTAGGATGGGTGAATGCGCTTGCGCAATTTTATGAATCTACGAGGCGAAAGTCACAATAACGAGCCCGCTAGCGAATAGCATATCTTTTTACGCGAACGAATAATGAATGAATGAATGAATGAATGAATGAATGAATGAATAGAATTTAATAAAAGTCCGCGCGAGGCGGGGGGAAGGGGGGGATTAACCCCTGTCCCGTCCCACCCTCCGTCAATGATGTCGGCGTCAGGTGACGGCTTGAAGTCCTTGGACCCGGGCGGCATCTTCGGCTTGCCGGACGGCCCAATGTTGGTCGGTCAGCTTGTCGCTGGTGGGTGCCGCCTAGAGCACTGCACGGGCCGGATTTTACGGCCCGGGCCCGGCCCGGGCCCGCTTTATGAAGCCCGAGCCCGGCCCGTGGTTGCAAGCCCGGGCCCGGCCCGGGCCCGGGCGTACTTGACCGAACCCAGCCCGAGCCCGGCCCCGGCCCGTGGTTCCAAGCCCGGTCCCGGCCCGGGCGTACTTGACCGTACCCAGCCCGGCCCGGGACCGTCGTTCCAAGCCCGGGCCCGGCCCGGGCTTGAAACGGGCCGGGCCCGGGCCGTTACTAAACTAATCGAGGGCGCGCTTGTTCATGACCACAACCGACCCGGGCCCGCTAGAAAATATTAATTGTTGATAATGATTATTATTGATGCCTTGCGCTTTGTAGCGGGCGATCGGACGGAAAATCCGTTGTGTACATGCATCGAAATGTTGCTTTGCCTGCGGTGGTAGCTCAGCGGTTAATCTGTTTCGCTGTTAAGTCATGGGACGCGGGTGCGATTCCCGCGGCCACGGCGGCCGCAATTTGATGGGGACGAAATGCAAGAACACCCGTCCATATACTTATTTAGGTGCACGTTAGAGAACTCAAGGTGGTCGAAATTAATCCGGTGCCACTACGGCGTGCCTCGTAATCATATCGTGGTTTTGGCACGTAATACCAAGGAATATAAATGAAATGTACCGGATGTGTCAACCTCGAATAACAGACCGAAATCTTTATTCCTTCCATGGGAACAACCGTGATCTGGCCCATTGTTATTGCTGTTAATATATATACATGATCTGGCGTGTTTATAAGGAAACCCACCACGATGTACTTGTTACTTTGACAAAGTCTGGTCCAGCAGACGAAACGTTAGTGAAAATATACAGTGCCAATCTATATCTATACTGGTGAAAAAAAAATAGCACTTCAACTGTGTTTCTATTTTTATTGCTAAGCTTTACTAAGAGCCAGCTCTTTGCACGTGTCACTTCAGCTTGGCACAGTATACCGTAGACCACGCAATGCGTAACGTTCGCGTGCTCAAAGGCCCGACTTACCGAGTCCGGCCCGGCCCGCAGCCTCAAGTCCGGGCCCGGCCCAGGCCCGCGGCTTCAAGCCCGGGCCCGGCCCGGGCCCGCACTTTCACGCCCGAGCCCAGCCCGGGCCCGCCGAAAAACGCTTCGGACGGCCCGGCCCAGCCCGCGGGCCGGCCCGGGCCCGTGCAGTGCTCTAGTGCCGCCTCCCAGCGGCAGCGACGCCGATGTAGCCGATCCGCAGCAGTGACCACAGCCACGGCGGGGCTGTGGTCACTGTCGGAGCACTCTCGGAGTTCGTTCCTGCCTAACATGCGTCTCAAAGTGAGCGGCGGCAGCGACATCAGCTCTCCCAGCATATTCCCAAAGCATGTGCCGCAGTGTGGCTCTTTCCCCGCACGCTTTAGACGCGTCCGTCGGGTATATGCTCGGATAACAGATGCGTAGGATCCGGGCCCGTAGCCAGGAGGGGGGAAGCGGGGGGCCCGCCCCCCCCCTCCCCCGAAATTTTTGAGATACATAGTGTTTTACCTAAAATAAATAGTGGAAATAAGCGTTTTTCTCAAATAGCCAAGGCTTTCAGCAAGTGCCTCCTCCCCCCCCCCCCCCCCCCGAAAAAAATTCCTGGCTGCGGGCCTGGTAGGATCGCCGGGCTGGGGGGTAAGTGTCTGTTTGTAGTAACCTCCAAGTTACGGCCTGTATTTTGTTTTATTTGTCGTGTGGTGGAGGGTATCTGCGTCTGTTTAGTCTGTAATGTTGTGTGATGTCGCTGAATGTGCTGAGGCGATCGCCCCCGACCATTACGGTTGCTGTTGTGTTCCTAATGATGTTGTCTTCGCCCCACTCTCGAGGTGGAGGCGGCCACTGAATCGGCCGCGGCTCGGTGAGTGAGACCTCGAGCCGCGGTGTAAGCCGCCTGGTTGCCTGCAAGCGGGAAGCTGGTGTGAGCAGGGGTCCACAGGAGGAAGACCGTCGCAGGTGGTCGAAATTATTCGAGCTCTCCACCACGGCGTCCCTCAATCATATCATCGTTTTGGGACGTAAAACCCGAAAAATTATGATCATTAGAGTGAACTTATTTCACTTGCCTGAACTCGCGTTCGTGACTTGTGTGCTGTCGCACGCCATTTGCCCATCGTGTGTTCTACTGTACGACATATGTTGTGCACTTTTTATTATTTTGGTGTTGTGCATATTGTTTGCTAAGTAAGAAGGAGTAGCCGGTGCTGGCATAAAGCAGCAACCTCTCCCATTCATCATTAAAAAAAAAACACCTTCTCCCACTAAAGGGAACCATGTGGGGATCCGAAG
>NW_023614261.1:0-19999 GCF_013339695.2 Rhipicephalus sanguineus
AAAGGCCGGCCGGACTTCAACCCATTGATCAACCATCCAGACCTTTCCAGCAAATAGGCATGGACCTGCTTGGCCCTTTCCGACTTCAAATTCCGGGAACAAGTGGATAGTGGTAGTGACCGATTATCTGACACAGTTTGCCGAAACAAAAGCACTGCAATCAGGGTGGGCCCTCGAAGTATCCAGATTTTTTCTTGAGAACATCGTTCTCCGACATGGCGCACCCCAGATCTCATTACGATCGGGGCAAGCCGTTACGGCGTAGCTGATGCAGCAAATCCTGCACTTCAGCCACACCAGCCATCGCCGAACGACCGCTTATCACCCCCAAACTAATGGCCTCACGGAAGGGTTGAATAGGACGCTCGCCGATATGCTCTCAATGTATGTAGACGTCGATCACAAGACCTGGGACGAGATTTTGCCACGCGTAACATTCGCGTACAATACGGCACACAGGAGACAACGCGGAATGACTCCCTTCGAGCTTGTCTACGGCCGACAAGTTACCACCATGCTCGATGCCATGCTGCCTCACGTTGACGACAACGATGTTGACATGGACGTTGCTGGATTTCAACGCGCCGAAGAGGCCCGCCAGCTGGCCCGCATTCACATCAAGCGACAACAACACATCGACGCCGTCATTACAACCGAAAACATCGCCACCAGCAGTACGCGCCTGGTGACCGTGTAATGGTATGGACCCACCCCGCCGCCGTGGTCTGAGCGAGGCTGCTTCGGCGCTACTTTGGACCCTACAAGGTCACTCGACAACTGAGTTCACTTGTGTACGAGGTTGTGCCTGACGGAATGACACAACTTCAAGGACGTCG
Organism: Rhipicephalus sanguineus; assembly: GCF_013339695.2. Lineage (NCBI taxonomy): Eukaryota > Metazoa > Arthropoda > Arachnida > Ixodida > Ixodidae > Rhipicephalus > Rhipicephalus sanguineus. Next base: position 837 of record NW_023614261.1, read on the forward strand.
AGCGCGTCCGGAAACAGTCCATGTCGTACGCCTCAAGAGGTTCTAAGACCGCTAACAGCCTTAAGACTTTTTTTTCTTTTGGTGACCATCTTAGTTGCCTTCCATTTTTTTTCTCCAACATCGGGACGATGTTCCTTCAGGGAGGGCAGTGCCACGCGTGCTAGTACGGTAAGAACCGGCTATCTTCGCCACATGCTGTCTTTTACGTATTGATAGCGGATGCTTAGTTTGAGAGTGACGCCCCATTTGTGCCATAAACGGTGCACAAGCAAATAAGCACTGCGCAGCCGCCGATGTCAAGCTGAGTGGTCGAGGAGGGCCTCGAGGGCGCTTCTGGCTTTTCTGTACCGGACTGAGTCGGCAGTTGTTTTTTGGGCGGCGTTTCCCTTTTCGGCGGGCTATCCGCGGCCGTGTGAGGCCCACTTGGTTTGCTTTCGTGTGAGCACAAGTTCGCTCAATAAAGTTCTTTCAGTTTCCTTTACGCTGTTACTGCCTGCTTGAGTGCATTCTGTTTCTACTACGTGACAGTATCTACCCAGGAACGGCGTGAACGGACATTCGTAACTTAAATGGGAAAGCGTTAAGAAAAACAGACATTGACAGCGTTGACCCGACGAATGGAAAGAGTGAAAATTAGGATCGCAGCAGAAATCGAACTGAGCCGTGCTCCCAACTAGAATTGCAGAAGTTGCGCCTTTCCTTTCCTCAACCTCTCCTCCTCCTCCCAAGCATCTGCATGGCAATCGGGTATTCTACCACAGAGCAACGCCAGGTTATAAAACTGGTTTGGAAAAGCAGCCTATGCAGGCGTAATGTCAGTGCAACGTCATTTGTGGTTATGGTGCTGGCTATCTAATTTTGCAGAAAGCAATAAACAAATGATACTCCGGGTGATTCTACGTAAGATCGAACAAAACATGGCTAGTCGACCTCTCAAATTATTTCAAATTTTATACGTTATTGCCTGATGAGTGGAAAGAAAGATCCGCAATTTGTTTGCCGCCAAAAATTTTCGAAGCACAGGAATCATATGCGAGAGGGTGGTGGAGCGCTCATCCGCTCTGGCTGTTTTGGCAAACTTTCGTTATGAATTGCACAAATATATGAAAGTAGGTAGCTGAATTTTTTTTACTACGATATGCATGGTTTGCATCTGCTCAGATATTTTTAGTTTTTATGGTGTAGTGTTATGTTTTTATAAAAACCTGAAATTGGCCAGGAAACGTTATTTTCCTTTACTTTGGAACGCCCTTATCTCAAAAAAGCCAAAAAAGCCAGAGCGACAAAAATTCCACATTAACGTTCTTCGCAGCTTATCTACCAAACTTCCGAATCTTATGATTATATAACGTTTCCGTAAAACAATGATCGGCTAATTTCAAGAACACCGACAGTGCAAACTTCTGACGACAATAAAAAGACCCATTTATTTATATTTCTAACTTTGTCCACTTATTTCCTCCACATCAGCTGTCACAATCATTGAAAACATGTTGCATATTGTTACGGAGATGAAGTGAAGGAAACGAAGTGCTCGACAGCCCGACTGGCGCGCGAGTGTGCTGGTCAGCCAGCTTGACTCGTGTACAATTCTTCTTTGTAAATACATTGTATACCAAAACCAACCCCGTATCATATTGGTGGACGGCGGGGTACGGCAGCAGGCAACGGCGCTCCGCAGCGGACGTCGCTCGCCCTCCCAACCATGGCTAACGCTGAGGCTTCCGCATCAACGTCCGCTGTCTCCACCACCTCGCCGTCCCCAACCACGTTTTTCGTACCACCTAAGGATCCCGTACGTTCTGTGGGACCGATGGCGTCGACTTGAAGACTGGTTGGCCATGTTTGAACGCGTGAGTGTACCGAACAGATGGGACCCCACACTTCAGCTGGCCATGTGTTGTTTTACTTGAGGGGCACCCAAAGGTGTGGTTCGAAAACAACGAAGAACTTACTAGCTGGGACCGATGCAAAGAAAGTTGCGAGAGGTGTTTGGTAAACCCGCCGCCGTAAGATCGCGCCAAAGGATTGGCCTGCCGTGCCCAATCTTCCACGGAATCATACTCCTCCTATATTCAGGACGTGCTGGCTCTCTGCCGAAAGCCGACAATGAAACGAAGGTGAGAAGGTCGGGCATGTGCTGAAGGGGATCGCCGACGACGCATTCACCTTCCTGATGTGCAAGGGCTGCTCTACCGTGGATTCGATCATCAAGGAGTGTCGCAGTTCGAACAAGCAAAAGCCGCCGCATTCTCCAACCGTTCGCCAGACTTCCAAACAACCGCTGCACTCGACGTGTGAAGACCAGTCGACACCGCAACATTCTTCGCCGCCGGAAGACTTACACAATTGTTCGTCGTGAACTGGAAGCGATGGCGCCTCGCCTTCTATTCACGCACCGATGCCCCTGTTGCCGTTCCTCTCGTACCCACTAGACAAGTGTCATTGACGTTATGTAGACGGCGTACCTGTCCAAGCACTTGTCGAGCACTTCGTCTTCCGTCACTCATCTCCGTAACATATTGTCGTTGCACTAATAGTTACGGCCCCTCCAATGAGACCCTTACGCAAGGAGTGGCAATTCCGACTTCTTGCCTAGCAAGTGTAAAATGCAGGTCGGATTGAATTTCTTTTTATTGAAAGGCCAGCAGGTACCGAAAAAAGTGTCGCCGGCACTGAAGACGTTAATTTTGAAATTATTTGATCGCTGCAGCGGCCACGAGCGCGGGGCTACCAAGCAGGCGCGCGCGCACCCGAGATGCTCGTTGTAAGAGACGGCGGAGTGAGACCTTGTTTTCGCGTCCTCAAGCCGATTGAGTTCGAAACAACAACACCTCTCGGGTGACTTGAACGCACGGGCACTGGAAGTCGCAGTGATCTGGTTAATGACGTTGATTTTTTTCAGGGGGCATAAGAATGTCATCGTTAAACTGTGCGTTCCGTGAAGATCTTTCATTGCAGCGGTAGCAAAAGCACGCGTAGCACAAGTAGTCCGTCTCACTGATAGTCACTGATCTTTCGGGCATTAAACGGTCCTTCAAAGCATTTATGTCTAGGTCGGTAACTCTGCGAAATTTTGGCTTCTTTGCAATAATTAAAGAAGTACTGACACGATTTTGAGACACCGCAAAAGGGACATTTCTTGCTTCTTTGGTAGCAGTGTCAACGCTGTCCACACACTGGAGTCGGAGAACACGTATAAAATATTTTAATTTGACTTTGAAGTTTTCGTCGCTGAGCATCTGCAAGCCAGCCCCACTGCAACGACATTATCCCGACGAGTCCAGACATCCCCCGAGTTTGCGAGTTCTGCGTCCTGCATGCAGCCTAAATCGTTGAAATCACTGTCAGGGTGACTGGACGACCATTCACTCATCGTTGTTTATGTGCACCACGAGCAGAAGACAGATTTGCCGCTAGTACGTCGCGAGTTTCTGTATCTCCGTGACGTCACAACGCTATGAAACGACACTGAGAAGCCACCCCTCGATATCGAAACTGAAAGTGTCTTTTTAAGGTGGCGCTAATTAAAATATATACGATGCATTCCCAGACACCACATAGTCGTTTTAGGTTTCTCGACACCAGTATTTTTATTTAGAGCAAAATCAGTTTTTTTTTTGATTTCGTGTCAGTACTCCTTTAAGCTTCTTGTGCTTCGAAAGGTAGTCTCCACATACACTCATTCAGAGCTATACTTTCTCGCTATGACACCACAGGAGGAGTAGAGTAAGAGCAAAGCACAAGACCTATCCGCGCCGAATGAAGTGTGAACAGCCGACCGAACGCGCGGCCAATTCAGGCCGTCTGCTGCCGACATCTAAGATAGGCAAGCGCATCCGGTTACCGATAGTTTTGCTTTTCTTTCCTTTGACATTCCATATTTTTTTCTTTGCCACTGGAGCACCACGTTCATGCTTTTCACTGATCGCGACTGGCGCAGCGCAGTTTCTCAGGCAGCAGCGTGCGTGAAGCGAGCGCTCATAGCTCCCTTATAGAGTTTTCATCTTGCTTCCAGCTCCGCCGTGTTATCAGCGCCTAGCTGCGATGCGAACAGAGGGTGGATAGAATAGCGAAGCTCCAGTGAACGTGCGTTCAAGTCACCCGAGAGGTGTTCCTGTTTCGAACTCAATCGGTCTGAGGACGCGAAACGAGCTCTCACTGCGCCGTCTGTTACACGAGCACCTCGGGTGCGCGCGCCTGCTTGGTAGCCCCGCGCTCGTGGCCGCTGCAGTGACCAAATAATTTCAAAATTAACGCCTTCAGTGCTATCGACACTTTTTTTAGGGGCGAAGCTCCTTAAGGCGGCACCCGTTCGTCCCTCGTAGTCGTAGTAGTGCGTAACCAGTCGTAACGCTAGTACCAGATCCTGACCTCCAAGGTGGTGCCGGTGGGAGATTTTCCTGTGCGTTGTTGAACAACAAAAAATTCGCAGCGTGCGCGTTAACTAAAAGCCGAATTCTTCTGTCTCTCATTCCCCATTAGCAGCCATTGGCATGTTCCAGTAGGAAACGTTAGTAGAAGTAGAAGTGTAAGTGTTAGCTAAAAGCCGACTTCTTCTGTCTCTCATTCCCATTAGCAGCCATTGTTTACCTCCAAGGGGCCTGGTGAGATTTCTCCTGTGCGTGATTAAACAGTAAAAATTTTGTTCAAAACGCCGTTGATTGATGAAATTGTGGCGACCACTGCGCACAGACCTACGCAGCCTCCGTCTCGTCACTGATTAGCCCGGCGTGACACAGCTACTTGCTGCAACACGCTTCCGATAAACGACAGCGCCACGTAGTTTCGTCGGAGGCTTACGTCACCACTGGTGGCTATATTACCCAAGCTACCAAGCTTGATTTCATGTTTGTTTTCTAACCTTCCCAAGCGCAGCATCGGCATGCTTGCCCTGCTGCTGCTACTACGTTAATAAACATAGTTTTGTTTATGTTGGGATCCGTCCTTCACCGACTCCGCATCCCACATCTGGTGACCCGGAAACCGAACTAACCGCACCGCCATGGCCGACCTGGAAGTGCTTGGCGCTCTTCGCCAACAGGTACAAGAACTTCAACAGCAACTGCAGGCCATGCAACAGCAGCATTCTGGCAACGTCCCCGCAACCCTGCCCGTACCTGCCGACTCCGCTGATGACGTCAGAGCCCTGCAGACGACATCCCACACGCTGCTCCACACACCTGGCGTGTCGCTGTCAAACTTCCGCCGTTTTGGGTGGACTCGCCCGAAGTCTGGTTCGCCCAGGTCGAGGCCCAGTTCTCCCTGGCGCGCATCACGCAAGACCGGACCCGGTACGATTACGTCGTCGCCCACCTGGACGCACGTTATGCCAACGAGGTCAGGGATATCCTTGCCAACCCACCAACGGCCAACCACTATGACACCTAAAGACTGCACTCATCCGCCGCCTGTCGCTCTTGGAAGAACAGAAGGTGCGACAACTTCAGTCCGCAGAGCTTGCTGAGCGCAAACCTTCGCAGCTCCTGCGCCACATGCGTGCGCTCGCGGGCAACATGCAAGCCAAGGATTCCTTCCTGCGAGCGGTCTGGCTCCAACGACTCCCGCCGCACGCCCAGGCAATTCTTCAGGCACAGGTCAGGCTACCTCTCGACGAACTTGCGGAAATTGCTGATCGCGCCGTCGGGGCCTCCTTACCGCAGTTGTCGCCCACCACCCAGGTTGTCGCCGCACCGCTGAACACCACGGAGCTTGTGTATCGACGACATCGACCGACGGCTCACCTCCATCCAACACACCTGGTGAACGTCTTTCGATGCGACAGCGCCGCCATTCGCCAAGCCGCGACCGAAACACCACCTCATTGCCGCAACCTGACATCAACGGTCCGTGCTACTACCACCGACGCTTCGGCGACAAAGCCCGGCAATGTCGTCCACCTTGTTCCTGGGACATGCGGAAAACAACAACGGTAGCTCGTAGAGACGGCCGCAAGCTGCCAAACCCGGAGGCCGTCGCCTTTCGTCACCGACCAGATCACGAAAGCGGTTACCTGGTCGACAGCGCTTCCGACATTTGCTGCTACCCGCGATCTCACCTTCAAGGCCCTCACCCGCCGACATCTTTCGAGCTCAGCGCGGCAACCGGTCCACAATCAAGACGTACGGCTCGCTTCGCCTGCACTCCAGCTCAAGAAACTCACGCCGCGACCTTCACTGGGACTTTGTCATCGCCGACGTCGCCGAGCCAATCATCGGCTCAGATTTCCTGGCTCACTACAACCTCCTTCCGGACTGCCGCAACGACCGGCTCATCGACGCGACAACGGGACACTCCACACCAGGCCAGCGAACGACCGCCCAACAGCCAAGCATCAAGGTCCACAGTGTCGATGATCACTCGCCGTACTATGCCATCCTCGCCGAGTTTCCCGGCTTGACGCGCCCAAGCGGACTGCCACGCGAACTGCAGCACACCACCGTGCGTACATCCGGACCTCTCCAGGCCCCCCGGTTTTTTGCCGTGCCCGTCGCCTTGCCCCAGACCGCATGCGCATAGCCAAGGCAGAGTTCGAAGCCATGCTCCGAGAAGCATCGCCCATCGCTCCGACGGCCCATGGGCCTCGCCACTCACCTTGTCCCGAAGAAGACCGCTGGCTGGCGACCATGTGGGGACTACCGCGCCCTCAACGCACGCACCATCCCGGACGGTACCCCGTACACCACATACAGGACTTCGCCATCGCATTCATGGCTGCCAGGTCTTCTCTGTGCTAGACTTGGTGAAGGCTTACACGCAGTACCCGTCAAACCGGACGACGTCGCGAAAACTGCAATAATCACCCCGTTTGGCTTGTTCGAGTTTCCCTTCATGCGTTTTGGCCTTACGAACGCTGGGCAAACCTTTCAGCGCTTCATCGACGAAGTCGTCCGTGGCCTCTACTTCTGCTTCGTCTATCTTGACGACATATTGATCTTTTTACGAGACGCCGAAGAACACAGGGCACCTTCGTCTGTTGCTCCAACGCCTCGACGACCACGGCCTACTCGTCAACGTCCAGAAGAGCACGCTCGGCGCTTCCACCGTCCATTTCCTCGGCCACGAAGTTTCGTCAGAGGGAACTGGACCCCTGCCTGATCGCATCTCTGACTTGCAAAAGTACCCTCAACCCACCACCGCTAAAGACCTTCGCCGTTTCCTCGGCATGCTGAACTTCTATAGACGCTTCTTACCGCACGCCGCCGACTACCAGGCGCCCCTTCATGATGTCCTGGCTGGTCTACGTGGAAACCAACCCGTCACGTGGACACCAACGTTAACGAAAACGTTCGAAGAATGCAAAGCCGCCCTCTGCACCGCCACGCTTCTCACCCATCCCGTGCCAGACGCTCCCTTGGGACTCTTCACGGGACGCATCTGGTTTCGCCATCGGCGCCGCCCTCATGCAACGCGTGGACAACACCTGGCATCCCTTGGCGCTTTCTCTAAGAAACTCACAGCTCTGAAAACGGCCCCTTCACGCCAGTTCCGCTGACGAAACCACGACAACGCCCCGACAACTTTGCCAGCCTCCTACAGAGACTTCTGGCGATATACGAAGCAGTGCAGCACTTTCGCCACATTCTCGAAGCGCAGCACTGCACCATCTATACCGACCACAAACCTCTAACGTACCCTTCTCTCAACGTCGGATAAACTCCCGCCTGTTCAGCAGAACCAACTCTCGTTCATTGCACAGTTCACCACCGACATCCAACACATCAGCGGGAAAGACAACATGGTCGCCGACGCGCTTTCACGTGTGGCCACCATCAGCTCGGTGCAAATAACAGCAGACATCCTCGCTGAGACTCAGACCACGGACACCGAGCTGCAGGAACTTCTCAAGGGCACGTCCTCATTTCAGCTAAAAGAAGTCCCCATTCGAGGGTCGGCAAGAACTATCTGCTGCGACATGTCGACAGGACGAAGCAGGCCCTACGTGCCCCTGTGCCATCGCCGTGGTCTTTTCGACCAGCTCCACAACCTCAGCCATCCCGGCATACGTGCCTGTACACGCCTCGTGGCTGACCGCTATGTCTGGCCCTCCATGCAGCGGGATTGTCGCACGTGGGCGCGCTCCTGCATTCACTGCCAACGTGCAAAAATCACCAGGCACGTCACGTCTCCACTCGGAACATTCGCTCAGCCCTCAGGTCGGTTCGAGCACGTCCACCTCGACATCATAGGACCATTTCCCTCGGCAGGACCCTACCGCTACTGCCTCACCGCCATCGACCGCTACACTCGATGGCCCGAGGCATGGCCTCTCGAGGGAATCACCGCGGAAGACGTCGCTTCGGCCTTCTTCTCCGGCTGGATTGCCCGTTTCCGCGCACCCGCCGCGTAACCACCGACCAAGGGTGACAGTTTGAGTCTCACCTATTCAGGCTCCTGGGATTGACCATCGGATTTGAACGCTTGAGGTCCACGAGCTACCATCCCTGCGCCAACGGAATGATCGAGCGTTTTCACCGACAGTTCAAAGCCGCCATTATGTGCCACCCGGACTCAACCTGGCTCGAGGCCATCCTAGCTGTCATCCTCGGTCTTCGCGCCACCTTCAAGCCGGACATCCATGCTACGCCAGCAGAGCTCGTCTACGGGGAACCACTCCGTCTGCCAGGTGAATTTCTCGCAGCTCTGCCATCCAGCACTACGACGTCAGACCCCACCGACTTTGTCGCCCGGCTCGTCGCACCATCTCTGCCTTACGCCCGTCCCCTGCAGCCTTTTTTTCAGTTGAAGTTGAAGTTTATTCAAAATATATACATTTTTGATATACATTCGTTTTGCGTTGTAATTGAACAATCAGAGGTCCCAAAGTAAGAACTGTCAGGGGGACCTCCTAACAAAAATTTACAGAGGATTAGGTTCAACAATCCAGCAAACAGTGCGAAATTGCAGAAAATATAGAAAAAGAGTGCGAGAAAAAAAGTATGGCAACATAAGTAATAACGATCAATTTTGATTCAAAACAAAGAAATAAAAAAAACAAAAGTCACAAATCGTTTAACAATTCAATTTTAAGACGTTTACAAAATGCGTGCATGTGTGCATGATTTCAAATCAAAAGTAGCTTGTTCCACGGTAGTTATACATGAAAATCTTCGTCATTCGACCATAGTTTGTACGTACTTTAGGTAAAAGTAGATTAAGGTTAGTTGAAAACCTTGTGTTTGTTGGTATTAACAAGAGTGAAACTCAGAAAAACTAGAAATTGTATAATTCATGATTTCTAAAACACGAAACATGCTTATTAGGATTTTGTGGCTAACAAGTTACGCAAAGGCAAATGCTTAGGCTGCGAAAAATGGGGGCTGATGGCGATGAAAATGGGTGTACAAGTGATCAAGTCTTAAAGCTTGCTTTTGTAATCGTTCAAGATGACCTATATGCGACCAATACGTGTTTCCCCATGATGATAGGCAGTACGACAGATGGCTGTGAATAAATGCGTAATATAAGGAAAGAAGGATTTGGTTGAAAAGTAAGGCCGTGTTTTCATAATCACATGAATACCGAAAGACACTTTTTGAGTTATGGACTGAGCATGCTCACTGAATTTCATATGTTTATCTAATATTACTCCAAGAAATTTTGTGGAAGCAGATGTATGAATGAAGTGTCCATCAAGTGTCACTGCTAATGAAGAGATATTCGGCAATAACTGTGGGGAATGAAAGACCATGAATTAGTCTTCGATGGATTGATACGTAATGCATTCGATTCACACCATGAATGAACGTTATTTAGGTCGATGTTAGTGAATGTTGTAGTATGAGTGGGTCCTTATGTGCGGTAAAAATTGTAGTGTCATCAGCGTAGAGAAGAGCATTAGTGTGTTTCAAACGAAGTGGTAAATCATTTATAAATAACAAAACAGGAGGGGTCCCAGGATCGATCCCTGTGGAACGCCAACGTTAGTGATTTTTGGAGATGAGAATGAATCATTTATTTGAACAACTTGCGTTCGATCAGTAAGATAGCTTTTAATCAGCTGTAAGGGTGGTCCAGATATGCCGTAACAGTCAGTTTATGAAAGAGAATGTTGTGATTAATTGTATCAAAGGCTTTAGTAAAATCAATGAACACGGCTCCAAAAAGTAGGCCTTCATCAACTGCCATTTAACTTTATCAGTGAAAGTAATTAGTGCAACTTCAGTCGAAAAACCTGGACGGAAGCCAAATTGGTCATCAGATAATATGTTAAATTTGGATAAGTATTTCATTAGGCGGTTGTAGATTAGTTTTTCAATTACTTTACTAAAGAAGGTAATATGCAAATTGGGCGATAGTTTTAGAGCATTCGCGATCACCTTTCTTAAAAATCGGGATAATTTTACCTGCTTTTAGGCTATGAGGAAACACAGCAGCAGAGAAAAGCTTATTGATTAAATAGGCTAAAATTGTGAAAGCTCATTCGATACAAGTTTAATTTTGGAAGCGCAAATTTGATCGAGACCTGGGCCAGTATTCTTTAATGATAAGATAATATCGTGAACTTCATCTGCTGCCGTGGGGTACAAGAAGAAAGATTGAGGAGTACGTGGAATACTTGGCAGTGTGAGTTCCGATTGAGTGGCTTTATTAGTACCTACAGGGGCACTGAAATGTGAACTGAAAACCTCAGCGATGGAACCAGAGTCCGTGTATCTGTTTTCGTTAACAGTTATGGCAGCTGGGTGTGATTTAGGCTCATTGTTGTTAAGAATTCTTTAATGACCTGCCACTTCTGCCTGGTGTTGCCACAATTATTTCTAATCTTATTTTGATAGTATTCCCGTTTAGCGTGCTTCAGAGCAGCTCCCAGAATATTGGAATAAGTTTTTAGCCGACACTTTAGGGAATGATTGAACGGTTCTGCCTTGACCTTCCTGCGAAGATTATCTTTCTTCATTATAGAATGCATTAGTGCCTTAGTGATCCAAGGGTTCCTAGGCGTAAAAACCATTGTTTAACCCTGATTTCAGAAGAAGACTGACTGATACATTCTCTAATCTTAGTTGAGAAAGATTCAAATGCAGTTTCGGCGTTATTTTCGTGGTAGAGTTCGCTCCAATTAGTCTTTCGAATGGTGTCTACAAATTTCTTTGAATCAAAAGTAGTGCGCACGTTATTTCTGATACGGTAGAACCTTTTAGACCCGAAACACAAAAATATCGGATAATGATCCGTAATAGCATAATCCAACACTCCTGCTGTAATATCGTCGGTAGGCAGACTGACCAAAATGTGATCGATCAATGTATTGGAATCATATCTAGTTGGAGTACGTATTACTGACGAAAAGCCGCAACCAAGAAACAGCGTACGTATTCAGAGTAGGATTGGCTGTGTTGATCAGCAATGTTAATGTTTATGTCACCACAGATAACTACATTCTTGTTCTCTTCAATTAATTTGTTTAACATTACTTCAAATTCTGCGCAAAATTCTGCATATGATGAAGAGGGCGATCGGTAAAGTGATAGAATGACGGTGTTCACGGTTAGTCATTGGCAAATGATGATGGTCAATTTCAATGCATACGGATTCACAAGTGGTGTGCTTAATGATACGTCAAATCGCCGCCGATAAGGTACAGTAGAATCAACAAGAATAGCTGAACCGCCACCACGACTACCCTCACGATGACAATATTCTGATATGTAGCCAGGGATTCCGTACAGGGCCGTCATGTGAGGTCAACCAAGTTTCTGATAAACATATGAATGAGAACGTGTGATCGATGACTGAAAAGAAGCACAAACGTCATCGTAGTGTTTGCGAAGGCTCCGGATGTTAAAATGAATCAAAGAGAATGCAGACGCATTGTCCTTGAGAAGTGCTTTAGTGCGTTCGAATGAAAATATGGACGAATCCATTCTGAACAGCGACTGAAGTGGTAAAGAGATGCCTACAGTGACAAGTTATTTAAATACGGTAAGATCACCCACGCCAGAGATGCGGTGCACTCTACTATCTTCCGATTTCCTGGCCTTGATAATGCAATTATCTGTCCAGAGAAATTTCCATCCCTTAGCTTTCTTCAGCTCAAGGGCCTGGGCAAAAAGTCGCTTATTCTCTGGCGTCAGGTGGTCATTGACGTAGATGGGTGCAACTGAATTCCCAGAAAGCCCAATAGCTCTTGTGTTAAGTCTTGCCTTCCTTGCTTTTACCGCGAAGTCTGTTTTTTTAGACCGCGAGCAGAACCGCGCAATAATATGCGTGCCCTGCTTTCCCGGTACACGGTGCGCTAGTCTATATCACTGGGAGCAATTGCGCAGCCTACTTTCTCGCCAATGGCCTGCACAACAGCGAGGCAGCTCTCACCTTCTGTCTTCGGGATACCTTTTATTTGACGTTGTTCGTCCGTGAATACTGCTCAACGTCAGCAAGCCGCTGCGAGAATAGCCTGCAGTCATCTTTCACTGATTTGTTTTCGTCCCTCAGAGCCTTGTTTTCTTTTGCGAGAGCTTCATTTCTGGTTTTGACTGATTTATAAAGTGCATTGAACGCCTGAAGGCTGTCCCGCATGGCCGCAACTTCAGAACGGAGAGCGTCTATCTCCTTTGCCAATTCAGCATTTGTAGGCATAGTGACAAGATGCAATCGCAACACACAATGGCAGCAGCGGCAGTGGCTACGATAGAGCACAAGAAGGAAAAGAAAGACTGGCAAAGCACCAACCTGTACAGAGTTCAAGGCGATAATTAGAAGCAGTCACGCTGCCACAACCACTGCTGCCAAATAATCGGCGCCGTCCAAAGGTACGTCCTTATGTAGGCTCTCCTCCCCGCTGGGTGGCGAAATGCAGACCCCGCAGGCGCAGAAATGCAGCCCAAGCCAGTCCAGCAAGTCAGCCACGAGAGGGAAGCAGCCAAGCTTGACACGTGTACCACTTGATACACGCGGACAGCAGACGACGATCAGCCGGAGGTAACAGTGTCAGTAGATCTGTACAGAGTTCAAGGCGATAATTAGAAGTAGTCACGCTGCCACAACCACTGCTGCCACCATAGCAAGCCCACACCTTTGTGTTCAAAGATAGCAGCTCGTGCACGCATGCCTTCCTCCGCGACGACACCGTCCGCCGGCCTTTCCAGCCACCCTACAGCGGACCATATCTAGTCGTCCATCGCGACGACAAGAACTTCACCTTGCGCTTGAACGGGAACGACGTCCGCGTCTCGATTGACCGACTCAAGCCGCATACATCGCGGCGAACGAACCTGGCAGCGCCACTCTTTCAACTGGCGTCCTCCCACAGCCACCGACGTCGCAGCCCGCTCCTTTCACGACACGCTCTGGACGTCTGTACGCCTCCCAGATTTCTACAGACCCTGAGGGCTCTGCACTCCGCGGGGGGGGGGGGTGATGTGGCGACCACTGCGCACAGACCTACGCAGCCTCCGTCTCGGCACTGATTAGCCGGCGTGACCAAACTACTTGCTGCAACACGCTTCCGATAACGACAGCGCCACGCAGTTTCGTCGGAGGCTTACGTCACCACTGCTGGCTATATAACCCAAGCTACCAAGCTTGATTTCATGTTGTCTCTCTAACCTTCCGAAGCGCAGCATCGGCATGCTTGCCCTGCTGCTGCTACTACGTTAATAAACATCGTTTTGTTTTATGTTGGGATCCCCCAAAATAAACCAACGAAAGACGCCAGATGTTTTCTAAAAGCAAAACGAAAGAACGCCAGATGTTTCTAAAGCAAAACGAAAAGACGCCAGCTGCTTAACGAAAGACGCAGAGTTTTCTAAAGCAATGGGTTTTCTAAACAATGAAAATTCCACAGCGTGCATGTAAAATTAAAGTGAGCTGCAAGTCGTCATAACTCATCGAACCTTTAGTATAAGCGCGCCGCGCCGATCTCACGTCGGTGATGATGTACTGGGCAGAATTCACGGTTTACCGATGAACCTCCGCAGCTTCGCCCACTCATCATCATTCACTCCGTGGATATGCTGTTTGGTACTGCTGGCCTTTTATTAAAAAGAAATTCAATCCTGCCTGCATTTTATACACTGCTGGGCAAGAAGTCAGAATTGCCACTCCTTGCCTAGGGTCCTATTGGAGGGCCGTAACTATTAGTGCACGACATTAGGCACAGTTTTGAATGATTGTGAATAGCTGATGTGAAGGAGAATAACTGGACAAAGTTTAAGAAATGTAAAAAAATGGCGTTTTTTTTTAAATTGTCGTCAGAAGTTTCCATTGTTCGGTGTTTTCTTGAAGTTAGCCCAATCATATCTCTTTACTGAAACGTTATATAATTATAAGATTCGGTTGGTAGATAAGCATGCGAAGAAAGTTGCGGAATTTTTGTCGCTGTGGTATAAGGTTTTTTTGAGATAAGGACGTTCAAAGTAAAGAAAATAACGTTCCTGGCCAAATTTCAGTTTCTTATAAAAAACTACTTTAATATATTTTGTGCAATTCATAACGAAAGTTGGCCAAAACAGCAGAGCGGATGAGCGCTCCATTCACCCTTCGTGATTATGTGATTTCCTGTGCTTCCAAAAAGTTTTTGGCGGCAAAAACAAATTGCGGATCTCTTCTTTCCACTCATCAGCCAATAATTATAAAATTTTGAAATAAATTTGAGAGGTCGACCAGCCATCGTTTGTTCGATCTTACGTGGAATAACACCTCCTACGATACAGGCTCAATCAGATTAACGTCTGTGGTTCCAGTGTTGGCTCCGCTTTTATAACAGTATATAACTTGCATTTCTATTCCTATGATTCAGCAAGCTATATGGAAGCATTGCTGGCCCCGGAGGAATACATTAACGAAAGTTACGTATGATATTCACCCATCGCACCGTAAATTGCACTTACTCCCCAGAGCGGCGCAGTGTCGCCTTCATTTCTTACGAGGCTGGGCGATGGCCGCATGCTGACCGAGGATGATGCCAGAGTGACGACAGCTGCTTTGTAGACTAGGCTACGTGGGCTACATACGTCCAGGCAGTCTACGAATACAAGCGCCATCCACTATGTTGCTCTACGTAGCACATCCAGGCCTACCAGCATCGACGGCCTATATCCACCAACGCGAAGGGTGACTTCAGGTTCCGTCATGTCTCCGGCTCTAGGGTATTACAAAATCACTAGATTGATTGTTATGCGTGTTTTTCTCTTCCCACTTAGTTCTTCGTTACAAATACTAGCGTTCCTGTATTATTGTACCCTGAGCGTATTACAAAAAACTAGATTGATTGTTATTCGTTCTTCTTTCCTCCATTGTTGGTTGTTACAAATACTAGCGTTCTTGTACAATGTACCTTGAGGGCATTAAAAACTCACTAGATTGATTGTTATGCGTTTTTTCCTTCCCACTTCGTTTTGTTACAATACTAGCATTACAAATACAACAATTCACGCAGTTCTTACGCGGTCATGAACGCGTTAGTGGTTTTGCAGAAGCGCTTCAAATAAGAATAAAAACATGGGATATCAATGCTGTTGCACCAGCTTACGTTTCATCGGCGTTGGCTTGTCGTACGTGTTTCCGTGCGAGTCCCTTACGCCGCGCTGAGAATAGAACAGCACGCAGCAGCACTATGGCATCTCGCATGTGGCTTCTCTCCGAAACATTCGAGACTCTAAATAACTTTTAGCTGTGCTAAGGCTGTAGAACTTCGTAAATTGGTGGAATGTCTCCGGTTTTGTATCCGTACATTGCGTCCTCAGGACGGAGGAGAAACAAGCATGGCGGACGTCGCAGTTCGGCTTCTGACACTAGGGGGCGCTGACTTTCTGAAGGGCCTATTGCGACACAAAGTGCATAAAGATTCGACGACAAAGCTCCGTCCTAAGGTACATCATGTCTGCGTTTAAAGTCGCCGAATAGCATAGGGGTTTGGTGCTTGTAGGTGTTTTATTTTTCTGTCACTATTATGAGCAATGTCCGTCTATTGTAAACCTTTCTTTTCTTCATGTACATAATATGTTTCGATTATAGCAACGGTTTTTTATATACCGTGACAGCCTACAGCGAGAGTCGACGGCAAAGCTTGGTCCTAAGGTCCATAATGTGTAAGTTCAAGTCGCGACTAGTGGATGCGCTTGAAGACGAGGACGAAGAACAGACGGGACACACAGTGCGCAGTGTGGTCCCGTTTCTTCTTCGTCCTCGTCTTCAAGCGCATCCACTCATCGACATGCAGAACCAACTGGCCCAACTCAGTGCACTAGTATAAAGGTTTGCTTGTAGGTGTCTATATTGTTTCATCGCAAATGTGAAGATTAGTCTATTGTAAACCTGAGGTTTCGATTTTATCGGTGCTGAGCGTGAGCACGGACAACAATGCACAACGGACAGCCTCGACCCTAAGGTGCTCGCCCCTAAAGATGATTCAGAAGAACAAATCCCGAAGCCGCGAGCGGGGTTTGAACCTGCGACCCTCGTTCCGCAGCGCTGCCTCGGACAATTACACCTGCGCCATTCGTTCTCCTATACTAACGGCAGAATAGAAATGCATGCGGCGTTGGCGTGAAAACATGGGAAGCCACACGTGGCGAAATTAAATTTCACACCATCTCCACTAAAGGGAACCATGTGGGGATGCGAACCAGCGCATGGGTCGACTTCCGTCCGTCAGAAGTTCCGTTCAAAGTTCCATTCATCACGAGCACCTTGCCCGATGTTAAACGTCCTTGCAAGTGGAGCACAATGAATTCGCTGTAGTTGGTGTTGCTGTTACTCGTCCCGAACTCTTGTTGGGAGCATTTCACGCGGGTTCATCGCGCATCTGCAGAATCTCGTTCCCCGACGCCATCACATGATTGCCGAGGAGGTGTGAGGAAGCCGCTTACACAGGCCCGAACGCGCTAGCGCTGCCAGACACATGTTTTGTCTGCGTTACGCCAAGCTAGGACAGCATACGGCAGCCCGGGCCCTCAAGGCTCTGCACGTATCATCATCAAGGCGTCCGAAGAACAAGAGGAAGAAGACTTCTCCTTGACGCGAGCCCCGAGAGCAGGCGCAATGCTGCTCTCGTGGGCTCGCGTCAAAAGAAGACTGGCGGCTCATGGTATGAGGCTCGCGACTGACGGAAAGAAGAGGCCGACGAAGTCGGGCTAGTAGCGTGGAAATTTTTGCTAAGAGTGTTTTCCTGGAGTTCACTGCACAAGTTCGCTTGAATAAATAGGTCTTTTACCAACAGGCGCTGTATTTGTTGGTAACATTCTGGTGGAGGTGCGCTGTTATTCCAAGCCCACAACAGGATAGGGGGGTAGTCCAGATCCTCGACGACTGCAGCCAGCAGAGTTAACGCCTGTCCATCAACGCACGAGTCGTCGCCTACGTGGTGAGCAGCCCGAGTTTAGCCCTCTATTCAATTCGTTGAGATCAGCTGAGACTGTGAGCTCAGACGACATACGAGGCTGCTCAAGCGACACCATCTCCATCCCTATTATCGTGGATTCGTCCCGAACACCGGAGGTCTTCCACGGCGACACTTTCGAAGATGCCGAGGACTGGCCGAGGGCTTCGAGCGCGTCGCCAGTTGAACGGTTGAGACGAAGCAGGAAACTTCCGTCTATGTGGCACTGCGGATTCGGCGCGTACGTGGTTTGAAAACCACGAAGCGTCCTTGTTGACATGGGATGACTTCCGAAGGGAGATGCTGGTTACCTACCCGAACGCGGACCGCAGAGAGAAGGCAGAGGCTGCTCTTCAGGGGAGGAACCAACGGAACAATGAGAGCGTGACCATGTACATTGAAGAATGTCGCGGCTTCCGCCGTGCTGATCCAAATATGGCCGAGGAGAAAGAAGTTGCGACTGATGCGCGGAGTAAAGGAGGTGATTTTTCAGGCTTGGTGCGTAATCCGCCGCGCACCGTGCAGAGTTTATATTCGGGCAGCGACGATGAGAAGGCACTACAACAGGTGCACGACAGTACAAACAGGGACGTGAGCGTCTCTTCGGTTAGCGCGGTGTCGGCAAGCCTCACCAGCAAATCGACGTTGCGGGAAGTGGTGAGGGCTGTCGTAAGGGAGGACCTTAGCGCTGTGTCGTACTTTTTTGTGTTTTTGTATCGGTCTTAACCCGGTGTGCGCTGCCGTTTGTCGTGAATATGACCAACAAAACTAGCCCAAAAGTATATTTTAAGTAAGGGAGGGAGATGCAGAAAATGCAACTGAACCAAGGTGCTCAGCGATTGCCCTCACTTCGGACGGTGGTGAAGTAAGGCAAGCATTCTTCAAGCCCAGCCTCAGGTACGCACTGCTCAAAACCATAACTAACCTAAGTTGTTGTACGCACAGTTGTACGACAGGACCTCGGACGCACGAACTTTGCCCAAGCTGCCGTTCTGCCCTCGACGATTCTCGCAATGCGCCACCGCCCATGCCGCAAGCAAGACCCCGTAAGAGCGATATATGGCGTACTGCACACCGGCGGCCCCTATGCTACCACTGTGGGGAGGCAGGTCACCTTTATTGAGCATGTCCGTATCGTCGAGTGGGACTGCGTGGCTTCCCAGTTACTGCACCATGTCCTCGGAATGGTGAGCGGCCTTACGAAATCGAAGAATCTTTATCTTCGCGCCATACGATTCAGGACATTCACCAACGTGAACCAAGGTCGGCAGCATCGATGCGCTATCGGTCGCCCAATCCTCGTCCATCATCAACTTTCCCGAGGCGTTGTTCCCCTAGCCCACGACGGGAAAACTAGAGCCAGCGACCTGTGGAGGCAAGGCCGCTGATACTCGGAGAACAGAAGACCTTCCACCGCTAACCCGAGCGGAAAACGGCAGTGGCGCAATGACAGACAAGTGCAGTAATGGCGACGTTGCCTCCGAACTGCTAGTCACCATAGACGATCTCGAGGCTGTTGCGCTGCTCGACACTGGCGCAGATTACTCAGTGGTCAGTAACGTGCTCGCAAAGAAGTTGAAAAAGGTGCTGACTGAATGGTCTGGAGCTCAGATCGTACTGCCGGAGGGCACTTGGTCAGCCCCGTGGGACTGTGCACCGCAAGCATAGGGATAAGAGGATTCATGTACGTCGGCAGCTTTATTGTTCTTCCCGAATGTTCGCGTGAGCCGATCCTAGGCATGGACTTCTTGCAAGCAAACAACGCAATCATCGACTTGCAACAATCTCAAGATTCTTTTTGTACAGCGAATGCCGTCGCCATGTGTCATACGGAGCAACCCAT
>NW_023614262.1:0-80001 GCF_013339695.2 Rhipicephalus sanguineus
ATGAGGCATTGTTTATATCCGGTATAGTGGGGCTCGAAAGGCGGGAGTGAAGTCGCTAGGATCGCTACAGTGGCGAAAGGGCATTGAAAATCGTATCGACCAGCAGTACAAAAAAAAAAAAAAAAGCTTGAACGCCCCACACGCAGGAGCATTCATATTCATCATAGCCTATTAAAATATCGCCCACCCTCTGTAAATCGGTCACAACGACAACACTTTATTTCAGAACTCATAGAAATTTGCATGAAAAGAAGCTTCGTGTGTTGCGCACCGTAATTCAGACTTTTCTTGCGCGCAAAACAGCAACGCGAGCTAGCCGCGCCCTGCAACCCGCCGGAAAGTTTCAGGTGACGTAGAGCTACTGCATATGCAACCCTCTGACTCTAAGTGACTCTAAGGTGACGCTGCGAACACTTCTAGAACACTGTAGTTTGAACGATCGGGTGGATCGGGCTCAGAAGTTCGTCAAAAACGCGCGCGCAGCCAGGGGCTCCGGAAGTATACATATGGGGGCGACGGAATGAACAGGGGTACTGAAAAATGCGTGCAGTTTCAGTTGGGTGTGGGAAAGATGACTCATTTGTGGGGATATTTGCAAGCAAAGGCCGAATATCTCTTACTCAATTTCTCTCGCCCCAGACTCGGTGCTGAACAAATGTCTTCACGAATCTCGTTGCTCTCAGCGAGTTAGAAGGCGCAATGATACGTCACCACGTGTACAAAACGGCCGCTGCATGGCAGCGGCTTTCGTGATTGGTGCTATGGATGTGGTTGCAGACTTTGAACATCGCAGGGAAGATGTCGTAAAAATATTATCGTAAGTTATTGAATTGTGCTTATTTCTTTCGTTGTATCTGAGAGCTGGAACTCTGGGGCGATTTTGAATGGCACGTGTGAAAATAAACTTCAAGCAAGCCAAGATGGAAGATGTTCGAATGCAAAATCTCAGGGGGGGACCATTGCATAGGGGGTCCCCCCCAGTCTAAACACAGGGGGGGTCAGGACCCCCCTGACCCCCCCGGGATTTACGCCACTGCTGGGGAGGTCGTAATCTTTCCATGTTTGGCCGAGCGATGGTCTGCAATTTGTTTGTCGTTGCAAAAATATTTTACGTGCTTCATGCTTTGTGTATGTCAAGAGCTAACATGCAGAAATTACACAGAGTGCTCGCTGTTTTTGTGTGGGGATCAAGTTGGGAGCGAACAAGCCGCACTAACTTGTTTCGGTCTGTCGAAAATGGTGGGCTAGGTTTAGCACATTTGTTTATACGGCAGATTGTGTCAAGATTTCTTTACTTACGGGACCAAAAGAACCCATTTCTGTTGACAGTGCTTCATGTAAGGCTTTGCGATGAACTACCAGAATTCATTGTGTCGTCGCGACGGTGTGTTTATGGCAGAGTGCGAGGGTTCCTAAAAGAAATTGTCTGGGCTGTTCAATTCTTGAAGGTGCGGTTTTCTATGGAATACCTGAGTAATGTTCCGCGGAAGCGTCTGTACAAGGATTTACGAGACGTTATGCTACCCATGCCGTTGTGTCGATCCATGTATTCTATAGGATCAGAGAGGAACGTGCTTAAAAGAGTGAAGCGAATGCCTGTGCGTGCATCGGTTAAGTCCTTCTTTTTCCAGCTGCACACGAACACATTACCTGTGAAGACTTGGCTTGAGGAAAGAGGTATTTCCATACCATGGTCTGCGAACTGTTCATTATGCAATAAGCCTGAGACAGTGGAACATGCATTCATAGAATGCTGGGACGCAGTTTTTCATTGGGATATTTTACAAAGGACTCTAAAGAAGGACCTGCCGATCACACCGTTCGGTATTCATTTTCTGGCAACATGAAATGAGGACACTGTACCGTATGACATGTTCACGCTGCTTTCCTTACACTGCTTGTGGAAAAGCAGAATGGATGTGAGGCACATGGAACTGATCCTAGGCCAGTAAGGGAGCACTTCATTGAAAGTATGCGTTATATGAAAGAATTGTATAGCTTGCAACAAGATGAACCACCCTGGATGAATGTATTGAATGAACTTGTAAACTTGAAGCGCTTTTAACTCTGTGTCAGCCAGCATGAGGCAGGCACTTTTATCGCCATTTATATGCCCTGCTAATATGTATTCCTTGTGTTTGTAAGTTTTGCCAAGCCGGTAATAAAGAAAAAAACATCCGGCATGGTCTAGTGGCTAGGATACCTGGCTCTCACCCAGGAGGCCCGGGTTCGATTCCCGGTGTCGGAAGTAATTTTTTATTCGCTTTTTATTTATTCTTTATTTGAGCGTGTCGATTCGATATTTTTGCGCTCGCGGTCGAATGAGCAGGAGGCGTGCTTCACTCATCCTCGCTCTCCGGCATGGTCTAGTGGCTAGGATACCTGGCTCTCACCCAGGAGGCCCGGGTTCGATTCCCGGTGTCGGAAATATTTTTTTTATTGGCTTTTTATTTATTCTTTATTTAAGCGTGTCGATTCGAGATTTTTGCGCTTGCGGTCGAATGAGCAGGAGGCGTGCTTCACTCATCCTCGCTCTCTGGCACGATCCTGCGGTTATCAGCCTTACCGTTGTGATGCTGTCAGCCGTCTCATCATGTGTGTGCCTAATTAAGACATAGGGGTGTCTCTGACAGGGCAGCAAGTCTTTTTTTGCAATAAACTGCAATAACTTGGACGCATTTTTGTGCAAAGAAAAATGTTCACGTGTATACGAACAGATGTCTTTTTTTTTTAGTTTGCTAGGAGGAAGCGCGAGCCGAACTACAATTACGCTTTGCACAACTACGTCTTCTGACCATTAATTTGGGCGCAGCGAGTCTATCTTCCACATCCTGGAGGAGTATTCAGTAATTCGGTTGGCGTTTCCCTCGTTATGATCCTGTGGTGCAGCGAAACTTAGAATTTCAAGAGTGCGGAAAAACAGGGACGTTCGTGTTTTTCCGCGCTGTTGAAACTTTCTTGACGATGAATTACGAACTCGCCCAAACGCTCACGTTAAATAGTTAGAATTTACGCCACCGAACCGGAGACATTGAACTCCACTGCCGAGAGGACCCTGCCGTTCTCATATCACGAATTCAAAACACCTGAAGAGCTGCGGTCTTATTTCGCATTAGGGTATATCGTAATCGTCGCTGAACACTTTTGAAAGTCTATCATTTTAGGAGAAAATATCGCACGAATGCAAATGATAAAATAGTTCTGTAATTGTTCCGGCAAAACCGTACAAGCCACTTGTAATAATGCAACCAATAATTATGACAGTGAAGAATGAGGTGGATTTTCGTCTATCTTTTCTTTTTCTCTCGCATGGTTTGTCACATTGTGAGAATTGAAAGTGCACTTGAATGCTCTAAAGGTTTTCCCCCCTTTACATATGATCATTCATTATAATTGTGTTAACTATGTATTGAAGTTTCACCACAACACAATGCTGCCCAGGCCAGTGCGTAAACTGCTAGCATGTGCATTATCTCAAGGTCTTTGCAATAAGGATGCAGTCTCAAGCCATATGTACAATACTGCACCGTACTTTTATTGTAACTAGCCTTCTTGTGACACTTCCCATCGTTTCCAGGATGTCTCTGTTTACTGACCAGCCCGGAGTCACTGGGTGGTTGGTCCATGGTCTAATGGGTAGAAAGTGTGGCTGCGGTCATATGGAGTCCATTATTATTCAAGTGTACTGGCACCGAATACAAAGAAACGCCCACACTTACATAGACGTCACAAAATATTTCCCACAAAACACAGTGACTAACATCTATGGTGAAACTAACAGACAATGTAGCTATGGTAAGTAAAGTGTTTTTAGGTCCACTTAAAGATTACTATTCGTAGTCTTTCAGTGTAGGGTACTAATTATCACACAAATGTACAGAAATTAAAGTGGACAAGAAGGCAACTTTTCGTTGGTACGGATGGAATCTACAGCTTTTGGATAATGCGTCCGAAGCTCTACCGCCGTAGCTCAACCGGTAGAGCGTGTGACGTGTTAACCGAAGGTTGCATGTTCGGTCCATACCAGTGACAAGTTGTCTTTTCGTCCACTTTAATTTCTTTACATTTATATAATAGTTACTACACTACAGCTAAAGACTACAAATAGTGTTGCCTACACCTTCCTTGGCTTCACTGTCAGTTAGCTTCGTTAAGTTATGTCTAATAAAGAAAAACAAGCCCTTGATCACTTCCACTTCTTTCATTCAAATGTCCATGATGCAAGACTACATTGACACTCGAACACATAACTTATCAGTGCACATAGCGCCCAGCAGACATTGTCTCACCACTAATTAAGGAGAGACTCATCAACTGGTTTGTGGGGAGACGTGGCTCTCCAAGCTGGACTTGGGAAGCCAGTTGATGACCCTAAATATGCCCGGTGGGCCTAAAAATCCAGTGAGGCACTGGAAGAGGGGCACCACCCACAGTAGCCAAGCAGACTTATTTCATTTAAGCTGTTTATCTCTATTACTATTCAAGTGTCCCACTTAAGCACGGATCATGCGGCAGTCAAAGGAATGTACATAGGTTATACACGTAAAATGCCGAAGCAAGACAACGCAGTACAAGGTAATAAAACCATTTAATTATGGAAAGACCTATAATGTGAATGGATAGTATCCTTGGCACGGTGTCACTTGTAAATAGTTTCCTCCGCATTTTCGTGGTGAGAGCAGACCCGCGCAGCTACGAACAGGTAGTCGCTCAACCTGTGGACAGTGAGTATACAATTTATAAAGAACCATTTTACACACGCAAGGTAGCACGAAAGAAACAAGAGACCTGAGGTAATGACTACCAGACACTAATAGCCGGAAATTTTTTGTTTCCGTGAAAACAAAGCTAAAAGGGTCAATTTAGCACTTCACTAATGCAGTACAAACACACCCATGCACAGTCTACAAGCTGAATAATATTCAGTTGTACATTGAGCCCATGACGTCTCTCATGGATTCCAAAGCCCCCTTCATTATGCATGCCAGTATAGTCATCAGCTATCTAGCTGACAGTCCATGTCCGTCACTCTCAAGCAATAGCTTTACACTCACTCCCCTCTCATCTTGTAGCAAAACAAGGAAGTGTCAGTTGTTAACATGTCTCACACATCATGTCAATGCTCCTTTGTCAGCATGGTGTATGCACGATGCAAACATAGAGAGGCCACGAGCAATATGACACCATGAAAAGAATTAGTCAAAAACGAGCAATAGGCAAGATCTCTAAAAAAATATTCGCCACACAATATAGTAGTATGCACTCCGGTGCATTCATTCAATTTTCAAGACAAGGTGCTGCATGCTGATAAAGCGTGACGTAGAGCATCGGACACATTATTTGAAGGTTGCAGGTTCGGTCCCTGTCGGCGACAAATTACCTTTTCGTCTACTTTCCTTTCTTCACATTTATATCATAATTAGCACAAATATCATACCCTATACTTTCCCTCGCATTACTGTCTGTTAGTTGTCATCAGTACTGTGTCTAACAAAGAAAAACAAGCCCTTAAAATTTCCTTTCTTTCAGTCATTTCAGTCAAGTGAATTACATGGCAATAACAGAAGTCTACATAATTTGAAGTTAAGGTCAATCCAGTCAGATGGTAGGTTTTGATGGCCAACCCACGTTGCAAAATTATGTTGCATCCATTCAGGTGAAAGCCTTTTTTTTTTAAGACTCTGCTGATTCAAGATATGCTGGCACCCCAAAACAGACAACTTTAAGAAAAAGAAGGGTTAATGAAAGTGGGCATTGATAAGACACGTAGCCACATGTGGCTGCATTAGGGTGCTCAGATAGCGTTATTGCGGCTGAACAAGTGCCCTGGTTTATTTGCACAAGCATGGCAAATACGTATAAATCTAATCGAGCAATAAGATCCGATTATTTTCCGATCACAGTTTCCTTTACTATGAATTTTACGGACTTTTCACAGGTCGCACAAAAAACTTTGAGGACGCTTAAGCTTCGCCTTCAAGAGTAAAACACGACAGCGTAATCGGGCCCTGAGCGCATTGCCATCTCCATAGAGTTTCCTAAAATTAACTAGAGGGGACTCTGGCGCTGCGAGTGTTCAGTCACCATGGGAATGATGGGTATAGTACACGGATTTGCCCAGTCTTCGTACTGGTGGGCTTCGAATGCACTTGTGGCTTTGTTTATTGCTGGGTTTTGGTTTTCTTCGGATAAAAGAATGGATCATTGTGAACTTCGAAAGCAGATTTTAATTGATGAGCCTAAAAAGGTTAAATTGGTGAAGTGGAACTGCTGACTTTTGCTGAACTTCATCTTGCAACAGAGCGGATGCAGGCGACGCGGAGCCAAACGGAGCCGAAAGAACGAAGTTTAGACAAATCCGTGTACTACCCATCATTCCCATGCTGGCTGAAGCGCCATGCGTTGCAGCTCCCATAGACACTAGCACCAGAGTTCCCTCTAGTAAGTATTGTAGGAAACTCTATGGCCTTCCCAATTGCTAACCTGGCTTCAGCTCTCGGTGGATGCCTCAACCGCGCCACAAGAAAACAAATGTCTGTGCGGGCAACACTGGCTGTTTGAAACTATTGTTGCTGTTTTTTTTTTGCTCTGAACATGGCTCATACCCAATGCAGGGGATTGGCCAAGTAGTGGGTGAATTTATCCGATATTTTCCTAGAATGCCTACTGCAAGTACGGTTGCGAAATGCCCACTACGCCATAATTCTTCCTTTTGCGAATCAGCGAAGGGCCTACTACCCGTCGGTAAGGCAACACGCGAACCTACACAGCTGCTCACTTTGTTGCTGGTTTTGCTGCTGATGATGATTAAATATGTCCGAGTGCTTTGTAATGGGTGGGCCTTTAAAACACCCACTCGTTGCGCAGTTCACGTTTTGACGCCTGGCTCGATTCTACACTTCTGCCACGCATTATTACATGCGTTAAGGAGACTCCTTCCGCTACATGACATTCCTATAGTGTTTTGTTCCGAACCAGTTTCGAGCAATACTGGGGTTCTGTGGTAGAACGCCTGCTTGCCATGCAGACGGCCTGGGTTCTGTTCTCACTCGAACTGAAGATTTTTATTATTTATTTTATTTGCATCTTTCTTGATTTTTCGCTCACAACCAACGATGCCGACACCGGAATTTCTAGGAAACAAGCTCTTTAACGCTATCGTGTTAAAATCTGTAGTGCCTATGAATTTCGATTCACAAAAGTAGCTTCACTTGTTGTTACGGTGACACAAGCTGGAGCGGGATGACTCTGTGAAAACAACTCACCTGCAAGAAAAACTGGATTGCTCTCACCACAGCACATGGTACTAAAGCTTCATTTCTTGTATAGAACAAGAAACTGCCCATCAGAAAGCTCAATATGTCAAATATGCCACTTTTTAAGCCATGCCACAGGTTTTTAATCTGCCAACACCTTAACTCACATATACGAAAACAAGAAAAAAGGAGTTTGTAAACATAAATTATTCAGCTGAACCACACTGTCATTACAAGTCTTGGGATGCTTACAACCTATGGTCTTTTTAGGCACATCGCTTTATATTAACACGATAGCATCGCTTTATATTAACATGCTTTATATTAATACAAGAGCTCGTTTCACAGAAATTCCGGCGTCAGCTTCAGTGTTGTTGGTTGTGAGCAGAAAATCAGTGTTGTTTGTGAGTGAAAATGAGAGATAGATGCAAATAAATAATTGAAAGACTTCGGTTCAAGTGGGAATCGAACCCAGGCCTTCTGCGTGGCAAGCAGGTGTTCAACCACAGAGACACGCCATTGCTTGGAACTGCTTCTGAAAAAAACCCTATATGTCATAGTCATGTGATGCAAGGAGTCTCCTTAACGCACGTAATGTTGCATCGCAGAAGCGTAGAATCGTGTCAAGCATCAAGACATGTGAATTGCACAATGAGTAAGGGGTTTAAAGGCACACCAAGAACTCAGACATATTCAATCACCATCAGCAGCAAAAGCATCAACAATCTGAGCAGCTGCGTAGGTTTGCGTGTTGCCTTATGGACACGTAGTGGGTACTTTGCTGATTTGCAAAAGGAATAATTATGGCGTAGTGGGCACTTCACAACAGTGCTTGCAGTAGGCATTGTATGATAGTTTGAAATGGCTAATTCTACGCGTACAGACATTCCTTTCCTGGCGGTATGATTGAGGTGTCCACCAAGAAGCGACGCCAGGCTACCGACCGAGAAGGCAAAGTGAACAGGACTCGATTATGCTATCGCGTTCTACTCTTGAGACAAAGCTCAAGCACCCTAAAACATCTTTGCAACTACTGGGCGCTTTTTATACACTAATTCTACACATTTCTATGTGTTTTAGTGATGTCTAATCTTATGTGGTTATGTGGCTGTAATAAATTGCAGTTTGCATCATTACTGGCTATCTTCGAATAGGCTATGATGGCACATAAAAAGAAAATTACAGCAAAAAATGCAAGTCAGTGAGCTAACAGACCTTTGTGTGAGGGTCTTTGCTCTCATGTGCTCACATGAACAGAAAGTTATGTTCACTAGAAGCAGTTTGCAACAATCAACTGTACCCATTTTACATGACACGATAACTACATACTACATAAAAGCATCCTTTCATAACCTTGGTAATATCTAAGTTTTTGTGTTCCTGTTTAACAATGTAATCAAGCACTGCCCAATGTTTTGAATAAACCAGTCAGAAGAAGGTGACCATGCAAGCTTGCTGTCTTTTTTTTATGGCGTCCTTGTCTCTAACTCCACGTCGTGCAACAAAGCAGAATTTGTAAGGTGACTCTTCAAACCTGACTTCATTGCAAATGAATAAAACGCATGAAGCAAGCACTCACCTGTTTATATATTTCATCACAACTTCATCCACCTCTTTTTCTAAGAAAAGTGAAGTCACTCTGAAAAAAAAAAAACATACTGTCATGATAATTGTGCACTATTTTTCACATTAAAGGGGTGGTGGTGTCAAACTTGTAGCTTGCGCATTCTTTGTTTCAAACGTTTCTCATTGCTCCAGGAAGCATGATACATGCTCCAAAAGTCACGTATTCTTACTAATTAATTTATTATCACGTTATTTATGTGAATGACTTTTATTTTCAGTTTCTGGGCGCCGAGTTGGACAGTGACATCACTGTGTAGGAAGCTTGAGCACGTGGGCCCACGAAGCTGTGACGCACGCAGTTGCTGCATGATCTGCTCTCGCATGCACGAGCAACCTTCCGGATGCCTTCAAGACTTACTGAAATTCTCTAATGGAAAATATTAGCGTACACAGTATTTCGGAATACGCAGGGGCGTTTGTGGAATAGTGGTTTACCAGAAGACGGTATCGGCATCTTGTGACGCTACATAGAACCACAATTATAGGTGCGTTTCTTTGTTTTCACTGAGTGAACATGGCAAAAATATGTTTAAAAAAGCAATGCATTTGGAACTACACCACTGTCAAGAACTGACACCAGCAGAGAAGTAGAATACACTAGGTTTCTGCAACAACAATTCGGTGCTTGCCTGGTTCATAGTCGTGCCACCAGGTGGCTTCACTTATACGGCCTCTCACGTTTACGGCTACGGTAAACCAGTATGCTAACGCAAAGATGTGTGCAAACAAACTAACATTCTGTAACATCACCTTTACAGGTTCGCATGACGATGTGAAGCACTTTGCAAAATGCCAGCAAGCTTGCCGGAGTTCGGCAACACGCTGAGAAAAACGAGCGAGTGTAGGTTCGCAGCCGATGCTCTCTTGGCTTGCCCCATAGTGGTGATGTGGGACACCACACATTGCGGGTCACCTTAATGCCGTCTGACATCACTAAAACCTTTGTTACGCTTCCTATGCAGTGACATCAGCGTCAGTCACGCAAGCGCTGGGTTTTGATCGCAAGAACGAGCCTTTAGGTACACTTAGCAAGAGAATTTAAATATTTTCATA
The DNA here is from genome assembly GCF_013339695.2 of Rhipicephalus sanguineus. Lineage (NCBI taxonomy): Eukaryota > Metazoa > Arthropoda > Arachnida > Ixodida > Ixodidae > Rhipicephalus > Rhipicephalus sanguineus. The sequence goes on from NW_023614262.1 coordinate 9,936, forward strand.
CGTCTACCATGTCCAACACAACGTGCTGAGTGTTCTTGCACACAGAGGAAGCTTACAGCAGACTTTTATAGCCTATAAATTTGGTGACACCACCTCTTTAAGCTATGCATGATTATTACATAATTACTAAGGAATTTAACATCCCAAAACCATGTAGTGCAGTGAACACCACCTATAGTTTGTGAAATAGTAGCAGCACATTGAATGGCAAGCACAGGAGTGTGAACAAGGTAAGAGCAGAGCAAAAACAGACAATATATACACAATAAAAAAATTTCTAGCTGCTAAAGTCAAAACTGCACTTGTTGCTTAGTTGAAAGCCATCCTGCAGATATGACTCCATTTTCTTTCATGACACTTTTGATTCAAGGTTTGACTGTATGTGCAAAGAAATCACCGATAACGTTTAACAAAATGCTTATATTCCTTAGCATGCACAAACGTAAGGATGTAATGCAGTTGGCAGCTGACAATGCTATGCAATGGGAAGCAACAAGGCTAACGATAGGACATGTGATTGCAGCAAGCAGCAGTGCGACCGCACATAAAGAACTCAACTAATTTTTACACCTATGCACCTTGATCAGATGCATTTGGCACAGGAATAAAAACGCAGTACAATACCTTCTTTCAGCACGCCGGCAGACTGAGCGGGCTATGTGGAGAGCTGCACCAGCTGGACTTCCGGACTTGAAACAACAGAAGAGGGGAGACTACTCAGTTCATCTGTCTACAGTACATTGCTCTCCTTAGGCGTACATAAATCATTCAGCCATTCAGTTATTCCAGACTAAATAATAATAATAATATTATTATCTGGGGTTTTACATCCCAAAACCACGATATGATTATCAGGGACGCCATAGTGGAAGGCTCAGGAAATTTCGACCATCTGGTGTTCTTCAACGTGCACTGACATTGCACAGTGCACGGGCCTCTTCCATTTCGCCCCCACCGAAATGCGACCGCCGCGGCCGGGATCGAACCCGCAACCTTCGAATCAGTAGCCGAGCATCATAACCGCTGATCCACTATGGCGGACAGCCCAGATTAAAGCCTCACTAGGCACGACGATCATCCATGTAGAGTACGGTCACGTGTATACAAGTACAGTCAAGTGAAACATTACACACCTGACAAGAAGCTTAGCCCCGTTCCTTAAAAAGATGCACATTAAATACCCTTGCTGTAAGACATGTTACGAGCTATTATGCCATTTTTGCAGTGCTGAACTGTGCAAGAACGTGTACAGAATGTTTCTTGTGCAATCAAGCTGATTGTGCTTACTATAGCTACACATGCTGAAAGAGACGATTACTCATGCTCTCACACATACACAGTAAATAGTAAGATTCTTGTTTGAGCACACTAAAATTTTCATAGACTAATATTTACCAGCAAGCTTCCTTACACAGATCAAGGTTTGATGTTTCTGCGCTGTCTGATGTTCAGTGCAAGAAAGTGCTAACAGTCCATTCAAAAGTAATCATGTTGCATAGTCATCTATGCATAAGACACACTATGAAGCAAGGGGCTACATTCTGATGTTCTTCAACGTGCTCTGATGATGTCAATCAAATTAGAAATGCTCTGTTATTCAAAAAAAAAGCGTCATTGTCTATTCGTTAATTACGGTATATTCTTTTTTGCAAAGAACACTTAGGCAATGATGCTATTTTACCTATGGATCAAAAGAGTCCAATAATGAAATAAAATTACAGCAAACTTGTACATATCATGTGTACTGCCTTTCTTCACGTTGTGTAGCATGGCCACGTCGTTCACGACCATTTCTGACAAGGATAGCTGCTCTTCACGAAGCATCTGTGCATACTACCATGGCAACTTATTTACACGTTTTAATACAGCAGTACATAAACACAGCAGACTAAAGGTCTGTGAAAAAAGGGCATTAATTCGAAGGAACAAGCCACAACAACACGTAATGGTTACGAGAAAAACTTGTGTTAGGGGATTCAACACTGAGTAACATGATTTGATCATTAGTTTAAACAATTCTACTTAGCAGTGGCACACAGAACAGCGAACAGAACTCAGTAATTCAGTTCGGCTAAACGAATTATTAGATTGTCTGCACTCGTCCAGTCTTCTTCCACTCTGATTTCTTGTCCTCAGCTTTAGTTCTCAAACGCCTCACCGACTAGCAGCCCAATGTACAATCCTTGAACGATTATACCACCTCAAGAACAATGTTGAGTGCAATTTCTCACTACAATAGTGATAAGAAATAGCCAGAGTGCTGACAGTGGTTTGTTACGTCGAGATCGAAAGAGAGCTATGGTTCCACTGTGCATAACCTAACAGAATGAATGTTACAGTAAAATCTCGTTAATTCGACCCCCGTTAATTCGGAATTTCGGTTAATTCGGACGCGGCGTCTGGTCCCGTCCAAAATGTGCATTGTTCTATGGCTGAGAACTCTCATTAATTCGGACAGATTCGACCGCACTTCGGTTAATTCGAACTCCCGACCGAGGTCGGGTCGAGACGGGGAAGCAGCAGCGGATACCGCCACGGCCGCGGTTCGGATATAATTCGGATTCGCAGCCGAAATCGACGGCGCATCTGAACAATTTCGAGATCGGATCATGGCCTCCGAGATTTAAAACGAGGTAACGAGATCGGATTATGGCCTCCGAGATTTAAAACGAGCTTTGCATCTCGGAGGCACATACACAATGAAAGGCAGTGCATCGCTACTGTCATCAGCAACAGGCAACATGGCGACGGTCCGTCCGCGTTATACAACGCTACAGTTACGGTCCCTAGAATATCGGACCGTACTGCCACTGTATCAACGCGATCAGCCAGCCATGAGTGGTGGATGATAAGAATAGCATAGAATATGGCATAAGGCATCGTTCCGCGATAGCACCCCTGGTGTTCCGCAACGTGCGCGGTGAAGCGTTGTGCAGGCCTGGCGTTCCGGACTTTCCGCACTCCTTTCTACGTACGAGCCGTGCAACATTTTCAACACTGACGAGACAGCGCCTGACAAGACGATCGTGTTTAAGGGGGGACCCGTGCGTCGGCGGAAATGGAGAAAAGAGCGGGTGACGGTTCTTCTGGCTACGAGCATGACCGGCACAGAGTAGTTGCCGCTGCTGGTGATAGGAAAGGCTGCGAAGCCAAGATGTTTGAACATTAAGCAGCTGCCTGTCGACTACCGCTTTAATAGAAAGGCTTGGATGACCTGGCTGCGTCAGCTAGACCGCCGCTTTGCGGCACAGTGTGCGCGGACCTTCAGGAACTTAGCAAAAGTGTGATTTCCTTGCACGTTGCCTCCGCGAAGCAAACCGCGATCACCGACTTCTTTAAGAAATAAAAGTCTGGTGGTGGCGGAAACATTTTCTAGTGTTTTGATCGTACTCGCGATAATTCGGACCCTCGGTTAATTCGGACATTCTCTATGGTCCCGTGAAGTCCGAATTAACGGGGTTTTACTGTATAAGATCGCAGACACTTACCACGGAGGCAACAAACGAGACTTAATGCCAAGCCTCGCTGACCATAACAGAAAGCGAGACATTTGCTGCATGTGCAAACTACGTAAAAGTTCACTTACTTGCCTTCACACATTTTTTGTAGAGTTGAACCTCACTAATACATTCCCATTTTATACAATTTCCTGGCACCAACATTTGTGATATCGTTAACGTGAAACTGCACAATGTTTTAGCAAATTTGTATTGTATGTTTTCCCGGATAGTCCTGCATTTCTTTAATTTTTTCAAAACATATGAAAAAGGTTCCATTGTACTCATTATGGGGCTGCTCAGAAACAGGCTACTACTACAACTAACGCGTAGACCACATCACACATGAAATCGGAAAAGTACACGAAGGTTTCTTACGGGAAGGATGAAATTCTTGAGTGGTGGCAGGTTCTCGGAATGTGCATCAATCCACTGTTCCAGCTCCTTAATGTGCTCGGCTGGAAACTCGGTTTTGGCTGTAAGATTAAATAAGAATTACTAATTTAAGTAAGCAAGATGATGTCAATCAAATTAGAAAACTACATGCTTCCTAGTTCTCTGCATTTGCACTTTCAATGCAGACCATACCATAACGAGGAACCTTTCTCCTTAAACTTGTTCTGGTACTGTTGTAAAAAAAAATAATAATAATGTGCTTCAGCCTGAATCACTTTTCTTATTTATATATACAGGTTGTTTCAATGGCGAGCTTAAGTAACACCTATTTAGAAATTGGCTTTTTCGAAGAGGGGAATTTTTCCTTCATAGCAATACCATCAGAATCAGGATGAGCAACATGCTACTGAACTGAATCGTCTAATTAACCTTGTAACTCATACATCTACCAGCCCTTCTGCAAACGGAAAAACTGAAGCAAGCTGCATGTGCACGTTGTAAAGCAGCACTTCGATCAGGAAGAATGCAACTGCTCTTGAAGCTGTAGTGCCACAAATTATAGTTTTCCATGTGCACGCATACACACCCTCAAGCAGATATCACTGTTGAGTTCAGAATGAAAAACAGTGGTGAGGCAATGCCACCCTTGTGTGGCATGGATAACGAGAGAGCGCTGCCACACTGCTAATGTGACAAACAGCAGCTAATGTGCCTTACTCTGCCTAAATGGGCATCTACTGTACTGACAACATTAGTGGTACCCAACAAGAGCTTCAGCTTAGAAATAGTGTAGGACAAATTTTGCCACTGCCTTTGTTTTTCGAAAACAAACTAACTTTTCAATGTAGGAGTGTGACCACACCCTGGTAAGCGATGAAAAATCCTTAAAACACTGGGTGTCAACGTTTTGACAGAGTGTGCAACTCGAAGCTGCAGCCTTGAAGAAGACAAGTCCACTAGCTGAAACGCTGGCTCCAATGACACCCCGTGTTCCAAGGATTTTTCATCGCTTCAAGTTTCATCTTCCCCTGAACTTCTACCTCATTTGGATTCACACCCTGGTAATAATTGATGCTTACAGACCAATGTGGTTGGTTCGAATTGCTATGCCAAAAAGCAGCAGTACACGGCAATTTTTCAATCAGTCGATCTGCTTGTTTCCAAACTACGCGTACACGACAGAACGAAAATAGGCAGTGAGAGAGTTTCCTTTCAAGTGCCCAACGTTTCTCAAAATGCGATACTCTAGAAACACGCAGAAGCCTACCTCTCTGCCCCTCCGATGCTGATGACAACGGCGTTGCGATAGAAGCCTGGAGGTCTTGGAGCAAGCACTGAACCTGCAGTTACCGTCGAGCACCATGAATTGAGATGCGACGCCAGAAAGAAAGCAAGTACGGCAGGCGAAGTAGCACAACATGCTGCTTCTAGTACTGCCTGCTTCACTGCAACTGTAGAAGAATGAGGCAAATCAGATAAGGAGGAAATATTTAAATTCCCCAAACTGCACACCCTGTAACCTTCTACAGCCTCCTATGCATCGCTCAAGTTTATGTACAGATCCCGCAGTGCAGTTCTTGTGTATTGATGATACAGTGAAGGTGTGAGAACACATATTTAACCAGAGGAAAGTCACATGTGAATGATATTGGGACCTATGTGCGTCTATGCTTCGTCCCCGTGTCATTTTCGCGCTTCTTAAAAAAGATGAACCATTTCCAACTAGGCCAAGCAGCCGTATTGCATATTGGGAATGCTCTTGTAAACAAATTGCTGCAAACTTTGTAATCAGCAGCATCGCCAGCTACTACATCAAGAACCTGCATGGCTGGGGTGAATATAGGTTGCTAGCCAACTTCACTGACGACAACACAAGATGAAAGAAGACACATCGCTGGTGTGTCGCCTCTCCTCCTGTGTCCTCCTAATGGCAGTTGTCTGGAAACGCTCCTCACCATGCGGAACCAATCAGATCAGGCAAGCACTATTCTGAATAGGTTTGTCTCTATGTCCCTGCTTATGTCCTATTACATATATGGTTTGACACCGACAAATCTTTAGAAGAAGAAAATTGGATGACACAGTTGGTTGTCCACTTTTAACTTAGCTGAACATTCAACATGCACAACATGTGTATCAATCGTATTGCCAACTCTATAGATGCAAATCTGCTAAACATTGCACAGATTATATGAAAGATGCCAAGGACATGAGTGGAATTGTAAATAGCGAAAGGCAACTTGCGGAGAGGCCCACTTGGGCTTTCTTTCTGGCTTCATGCTACAAACCAGCGGATGACATTTCTTTTCCTTTTGAAGTCTATAGCGTACACCCCTAAACCTCCAGAGGCATTTTGGCACCTTTCTGCACGAAAGGCGCTTAAAGAGACCCTCACCCATTTGAGCTGTTCGCTGACCTCTGGATGCTTTAGGATAGCGCGGACGTAGCCAATGTGAGAGTTGAGCTCGTCTGTGGCACCCAGGGCCTCGAAGACTGCGTCGTCCTTGCGCCGCCTCTGCCCAGTGTACGTTGCGGACGTGCCTGACACAACACACAGTCCACTACAGTACACGCATACGCGATTGTTGCCATCGAACATGCGACATTTCGACAACTTTTTATCTGCAACTCTGTGTTCTGTGCACACACGCTGATATTAGTAAAACCATTTGCTCTGACACGCAGCACATCTGCTATAACTAAAATCTACACATAACATTGTTTCTATATATATTTACTTATTATATATAATATAAATATATATATATATATATATATATAGTAAATATATAAGTATCGCTCTGGCTTATTACTAATTAAAGTAGCGCCTCAGCAATTCTGCTTAATGATAGAAAGATTTACAATTTAATCAGATACTGGCATAAACGTTATGTTGAGATTGCACATTACACAACACGAAAATACGGACAATTTGCACGCATATCTTTTAGTTGTACAGCACTTTCATATAACCGTTCCATAAATAGATTCGAAGGTATATCTGTTGGATTGGTTCCTTACTGTACATAACTGTTTGCTTACTGTGCATAACAAAAAGAAAATAAAAAAAAAGGCTGTGCACTACAGCATACATTACCCAGGTGAACATATGTAACTGGAAATACGCCTGTTTCAACTGTCAATAACTGCATCGGGATCAACTCCTGCAGTTACACAACTGGAAAGCAACCGATTCCAGTTACATGCGAACTCGTAGGCACGATGCTGGTTTTGCACTGGTACCCAACTATAGAGCCATGGCCAGCTGTACTGGAAGCAACCGAATAGACTAAATAATTAAATTTTGATTAAATAATTAACGTTCAACTCGAACTTTAATTGCCAAAGCGCTCTACCGTAAGCAAATGGTTCCTGTTGGACTCCAGCTGTGCGTGTGATAATTGCTCCGTGACAGGCGAGTCGCAATGCATTAGACTACGGAGAGTGCTTATAATTGTTCAGAACAGAACAGCGGCACTATCTTCTGCAGCCCATGGAGGAGCACTGCTGAGGGCTGCAGGGAAATAATATTCGAATAGAAGCGTGCGGCGTCTGCACGCCTGCGACCGCACGCTTACCTTTGTCACCCGTGCGAGTGTAAATCTTGGTTTGTCGGGGGCCGCCAGTACTGCGTGGAGAAACGTAAACTGTAGCAATCAGCACGCCACCAATGCTTCAGTTGTGTTAACGAAACTAACAATAACGTGTGAAATGTCACCTTATAAGGCGCGTGCTGCAAACCTAGAGTTTACGAGAGATCGAGCGATGTATCGCAAAGTGGACATTTCTCCCAGTAGTAGATGAATGCGGGCAAAAGTGAAACAACTTGTTGCTGGAGCCAGCAGCAGACATCAAAACACGCACCAAAAGAGCGCGTAGGCTTGGATTGACTTAGTACCGGCAGCAATTCTAAAACATGAAGGCCATAAAAGTATAGCCTTTGAGATTTCTGAATTAGACTCCGAGATCGGCGTCGCCTGAAGAAAGAGATTAGACGCCACTGAATAACAAAAACACCGTTTACTGTAATGAATTCAATTATAATTTAAACACGTATTCAGAGTCAATTAAAATGTTTTGTGGGCTTTTACATAGCTTCGATGTCAAGCAAACGCCGGCAAGCGCCATTGCGTAGGCCTCGTCTGCTAGCCTTCAGACATGGCGGAACATTCGACGTGTTTGCGCTTTTAGAAAGCGACAGCGCGTTTACCGCCCAAGGAGGCCTCGCGCACTTTGTAAAGCCGATCTAGTCGACCTCGTAAGGCGCCTTAATCTTAAACCATCCAACGCGGCTCGCCGCGTAGAGTACTCACTGCGCCATGAAAGAGACGTGCTGATGATGCACGAACGGAGTGTGTTCCGTACGCCGCCGGACTTCACGGTGCTTGCCGAGAAGTACTTCGACTTCTCGCAGCACGTCACCTACAACACGCTGGGCAAAGCCAAGCTCGACTTCAAGGATGCCGACTCGCAGCGGGCGCTCTCCAAGACGCTGCTCAAGCACTTCTTCGAGCTGGACGTGCGGTTGCCGCAGGGTCGACTGGTGCCGGCTGTGCCGCAGCGTCTAAACTACCTGCTCTGGGTCCAAGACCTGGTCGAGAAGGTCTTAGAGAGGAAAGACAACGTCGTGGCACTCGATGTCGGTGAGTGGGATGGACTCGATCGTCCCAGCTGTGCCCGGCCCCTGCTGATGATATTGTTGACACGTACGCTTCGTGCACTATGTGAAGTAAATAGTCCGATGTCATCAAGCGCTGCTCTCTCTTCATACGTTCCGGAACCCGGGGTTTGAAAACCGATTTTGTCTAGTTGACAACGGTTTCGCTAATTTTGTCCACTGTCAGTTATGACATGCTACGATGCGCCGTGTGGTTACAGTGAACAGTGTGGTGACGCACTACGCAGTATGCGATATCATGCATATGTAGTTCTACCCCGATGACGCAATACAGCCGGAGCTCTGACGACCACAGAAGAACGGGCGATTGTTCTTACGTGCAGTTTCGGTTCCGACGCTGTCGCCAGCAGTGCAGTGGTTTTGCTTTCTCTGTCGGGCTGCGATCAAGTGACCGACAGTGCGAGCTTCCTCCGCTTGCGTCCTAGACTTTCAAAAAAAAAAAAAAAAATGCTGCGTCTTTTTTTTTTCTATTACGTAAACGTCGAAGAGTGCGTGCAAAGTCTTTGCACAAACTGCATGTATGCTTGCTGGCACTGTGCAGCCAGCAGAGATAGCATATCTGTCTGTTTGCACAGTCAGTCTGTTTTTTTTGTTTTTGTTTTTTTCAATCTGCTTTATGTAGTAGAGCTACACAGTGCGCAGGATGCTTTCAGACAACTGATTGCATATAATATTTTCCAACGCTGCAGTGTGGTGCGTATGTAATATCACAGAGCGCACATGTTGAAGCTGTTATGTCCTTTCTTTGGATCAATACATGTTTCGCTGCAGGCACTGCCCATGATAACAAGCCTGTGTTGATTCTATTGCTGGATGAATTGAGCAGCCTCTCCCAAGGAACTCCAATTCTCCTTGTATTGCAGTCGTTGATTTCAAGTTGTGCGTGCATGTTTTTTTTTTTTCTTGTTATTTTTTCTTTGTTTTTTAATTTCATCCAGCATTTAATTCTGTCTACTGTGCTTTCCTTATAAAGCCAGTTATCCGCCTGTGCCGCGCATTAAGTGCCATGCCCAGCCCCATTTTGTCCTCTTTATGTAAGCTAGAATACTGGCTAACTGTGTTCTGAATTTGGGTCTAGGTAAACTGTTTGTCGGTAGAGGAGCACTACGTCATAGTCTAGCACACACCAAGCTGAACCTAGTAAGGCAACACACTATCGTTCACACCATCTGTGGCTTCTGGTGAGGGCTGACATATTGACGTGGCCTGACTGGCGCAACTTTCCAACAGGGACGGGAGCATCATGCGTGCTGGCGTTGTTGGGTCACAAGCAGTGCGGCTGGGACTTTGTGGGTACCGAGACGGATCCCATTGCCGCCACTTCGGCCACAGAAAATGTGACCCGCAACAGCCTTGAGGATCACGTCAAAGGTGAGTGCCTGCTGATGCTCCTTCTTTGCATGTACTCTTTACATTTTACCATGAAAAGCAGCTGTGATCTAAGAAGTAAGCTTATTGTGTTTGTTTGTCAAGCTTTCGTTCAGATATAGCCCTGGTATAACATTCAAACAAAAAGACAAAGAGAGAAATGGACACCAGAGCAGGTACATTCAGGATGAACCAGTGATCACATGAAGAGTATGCGAGAGGGACGAGTGTACTAAGGCTGCCAAGGAGTCAGTTGAACCAGTCAGTTGAGTCAGTTGAATTCGTTATTTTTCTTTCATATGGAAAGAAAAAGGATTGAACCACAGAAAATTAGAAAAAGCTACCTGAACACAGCGCAAGTATGACAAGGACACCAGAAGGAAAAAAGGACATACCACGACACTGTAGTGTGTCCGTGATGTGTCCTTTTTGGAAGGGACAAAAAAGGCTATTTGCTTTGGGAAAAAAAACCATTTGCTATAAAATCGCTTAGCTAAACTGCAATTGCAATCGGTTCCGTGGAAACCCACAGGGTTGGCTGCCCTGCAAAGGCATTGGCCCGGGACCGGGACAAATTTTTTGGCAATTAGGAAGCATTATTTCTGAGAAATCCGTATGGATTTCCTTGTGGCTTAGTGCTACGAATGGCTTATTGTCAGATTCCCTTCCTTAACTTAGCTAAACCACAAACAATTATGGCCTCTCATGTTCTCAATACTTTAAAACTGCCTCATGATCTTGAGGAGCCTGAAGTTGCTGCAATGTTTTTGTCGCTTTAAGCCTCACAAATGACTGTAGTCTGACACCAAAATCTTTGATTCTTTCTTGCATCAGGTCTTGGGCAAAGTTTGTTTTTAGAAGTCCAGAATGTAGTAGCTGACTGATTTCTCCAAGTCGAATTTTTCAAACCTACTCACATTGAACTGCCACCCATCCACTCTACATATCCAAAGTGCAATGGCCATCGAAATTTATGCCGCTGCTACTGAAGCATTTTACGAGGAAACTTGATTAACATTTTCCTGTTTCTCTGTTTTGCTGATTACTCTAGCTGCGATTCTAGAGCAGAGTGCCATTTCACTGCATCACAATTAGACAATAATGAATTAAATTCTGAGATTTTAGATGACATAACTGCAATATTACAATGGGTCCTGTCATAGTGGGAGACTCCATACTAATTCTGACTAGCTGGAGTTAACATTCACCTTATTTTAAGTATGTACTAGACAAGTGTTGTTGCATTCTGCTCCCATCTAAATGTGACCATCAGACTCGGGATTGAACCCAGTGCATGAACTTGAGTTCATCACCACAGTACCGTGGGCTGCTACGCCACCGTGACTGGTCCTGTTGTGCCTAATTGACATTCATCATTTTGAGTAACTGAAATATTTTGCATTTTCCACCAAAATTCAGTCCCCATTCCTTACGACTGCAATAGTACTTAAATTTTTCAGTTGGCAAGTCTGCCATCGTACATTGGCTGCTAATGCAACATGCTTTATACTCACAAATGCTCACTTCGTTTTCCGTGGATGCAGTGCTGGAGGTTGGCTCACTCGTTGAGGCTGTGGAGAAGACGGAGTCGCACAAGTTTGACGTGTGTGTCTGCAACCCACCCTTTTTCACATCGGCCGAGGAGGCAGATGCCAAGACGAAGGCCAAGGAGCAAGGGCGCACTTCTCCATCTTCGGACATGGGGGGCGTCGAGTCAGAAAAGGTATACCAATCTCGGAGAACCATCGGTGTGATTGGGCCTCAGGTTTGAATGTACAAAGCCCGATTGATGTTATGTTTCGTACATTTGTAAACCTTGTCAAGGCTTTCTTCTTATCCTTGCTAAAATTTTTCGGCACATTGAATTGAATTACAAGAGCTAGTTTAAAAAATCAACAAAAACTCAATAGAAGTGTTGTGCAATACAAACACTATAAAAACTGCATTTTCTCACGGATAACCCGCACAAGATATGCAGAACATTCACAGCTAAAGTCGAAGTGTGCGATATGCACGAATTTCGGTGTGTGGGTTGGCTTCACGGCACTGCTTCACAGTAATGCAAGGAAGGCATCTTTACGGCAATGCGCAAGGTTCTTTTTCATTTTTATTTTTCTGCAGTTTCTAGTAGGGGGTGCGAGTTATATGCGAGGAAATCAGGTACCACGGAACTACATGCATGCAGCTTTAGCACAAGCCTCATGTCTAAATAAAAAATGATGCTGATGTCAGGTGTGCACCCTCCATTTACAGGTTTGGGCAAACTCGGGAGAGACAGGCTTCTTCAAGGACGTCTTGCTGCGGGACAGCCTCATACTGCGGGACAAAATTGGGTGAGGACCGTGACCTTATGACACGATGTAAAATCCTCTTATTTTATGAGCTTCACAAGACTTATCACTGCAGCCAGTCGTCACAAAGGCCTTATCACACTTACGTTTGAACGCCACCTGTACTGAGAAGTTTTTGTTTTAAGTGCCAAACGAGCATAATTCATAATGCTCTGGTAACCTTTCGCGGCATCATGGGGAGTCATCAAAATGCGCATGACACCCTTCCCTGGCTCTTTCTGGGGCACTTCGCTTTTCGTTCTTTTGTATGGATTTGAAGACTATTCTCTTTTCTGCCGATGTCTGTGCATAAGCTTAAAAGGAACATCGGATAAAACATATTTAGTACGTATTCAGTGTGCTGCACCAGCTTAGTCCATTTGCTATAATCTGGGCTTCACTTTTCCAGCCTGTTAGCGTTGCACGTACCATTTCGTACCTGTGTTGTAGGCAGTCATTATCAAGCCATTCACTATGACCATTCATTATTTATTTTGCTGCAGATCCATAGTTATGTAAATTTAGTTGCATCGCAGTGAAGTCTGGAGAAGAATTTCTTAAGGCTATCTGTGCTTAAGGCTAACTGTGTGTTTCTTAAGGCTTTCATGGTGTGCACTCGACCTGGAATGGAAGTGTTCATAATTGTGTACTGTGTTCATTGTTGCATCATTAACAAATGTAGTACGTAATCCTCAAAGGTTGGTGTGCAGGCAACCCCTCCCTCTCCTCCTCTCCGCCCTTGACCCGTAGTGTCGCGTTTGCGAAATTTTATCAGTTGTAACATTCTCAATATGTAAGGTGTGCTCAGTATCAGCGCTGTAGTCCACTTGTGACTATGAAAAAGAAAGGGATAGTCAGAGTACTGTTCTTTTCTCCTGATAATTGGGACCTTTGTTCTGGCAATAAATGCAAATGAATTTTTTTACGAAATACTTCATCGGGCTGAGCAACACCAGCACTTCCTTCAAATGTCTGTTCAATCGGCTGAAAAACTGAAGTGTGCTCAATTCTTTGTGCAGCCTGTACACCTGTATGCTGGGCAAGAACAGCAGTGTGAAGGAGGTGCTCAGTGCTCTTCAAAACAAGGTAAGCTTCCCCAGGACACTGGAGGCTGGTGGAGAAGCAGTAGAGCGCAAGAAAGTTTCATCAGCGAAATGTCCGTATGTGCACCATCGTCTCGTTGCTTTTAAACTGCACTTTCAAACTTGGCTTTCGGTGCATAAAAAAGGAAAACAAAGCTTTGGCCACAACTGCCATTTGCAATCAAACTTATGCTCCTGTGGCAGTGTGCTGGACATGGTGACCATTTGTTTAGGGTTGTGCATACTACAGACACTCTAAGACTAGTGTCATCTGTGCGTTTGTCTCAGAGGCCACAGCAAGCAGCGCTAAAACAGACACGAGCACTCTCATGTAAAGTTGTACAGTTAGTAGTTCTTAAGATGACAGCAGCGATCGCTGTAAGAGCCTGCTGCCATTGCCGAGGTCTGCTGACCTTCACGTTGTGTTTCCTCCGCAGGTCAAGTCCTCTCGTGTTGCAGAGTTTCACCAGGAAAGACAACTCGCTACGCCGTCGCGTGGACCTTTCTCAACGTCAACCTCCAAAAGGCATGCGAACTCATTCTTATTATGTGATACGAATTCTTGCTCCGTATCACTTCCACAGTGACCCATTTTAGTAGAGCTTTTAGCATGATAGACGTGCAATGGGATAAACGTGTATCGAAATGTTGGAGTACACAGATGCACATGGAACCTTTGTTGTCAAATCATGTTTCACTTATTTGTTGACATGGGTGTCGATGCCAGCAAAAGTAGCCAGTCAGCTTTATGAACGCGATGACAGTAATATTCTAGGAAGTGTTATTATCGTTCGCGAAATTTCACAAATAAGGAAAAGCAAGAGATTGCCATTTGCATAAATCGAACTACATAGGTTCAAACATAGGTTTAGCGAAGTCATATCTGACATAAGTAGTTAGTTCATCATATCTGATATTCGTTAAAAATGAATGTTTTTTACACCGTAATGTAGCAACAAGATAATTTTTCATAAACTTCCAGTTTGGAGAATTTACTTATGTCTAGTAACTTGTTATAATCCATATATACATCATATCAAGCTACAGCTGTAGTCCTACTCAATGTACACATTTTGCAGTGCACGTTTGATGCAGTGCACATTTTTATGGGACAGGAATGCAAAATGCTCTACTTCACAATGGCTCTCTTAGCGTAGTCGTGTGAATTGAAAAATCGACTGCAGTCAGTCATCAACTCAGTGGTGACTGTTATGTGTGTGCCTGTGCAGCTTCCGTACTCCAAGGTGCGACAGCAGAAGCAGCAGACCAAGATTGAACTGGTGCTGCCGCACTCGCAAGTACCGGTCACCCTGCGGGTTCACTACGTCTGGCGGGAACTGATCAGCGCCCTCAACTCCATCGAGGTACATATTGCCTCGGCACAGTGTATACATGCGTGCTCTCTGTTCTCCAGGAGTGGTACTGTAGCGAAGTGGAATCTCGCAATACACTCAGGTCTGACACAAGGATACCTTCACTACATGATGCTGACGTTGGTAATGGGAATTTTAGCCTTGCAGTAAAAACCTCATTAAGTTGGATTTCACGGGAGCTGAAAAATGTCCAATTTAAAGGAATGTTCAGTTATCAACTGTACCAAGATAACAGTTTACAAATGCCTACTGCATGAACAAATATTCATTTACCAAATGATATTGGAAAATCCTGTTCCGATATTCCAAAAAAAATCAGAGTGGAAGCTACAACCCATGTCATCTGGCAACTTCCTTCACATATGCAGCCACAGCGCTAGACCTGTGATTTCATTTAAGATGTGCTTTTTGCGGCACATCCCAATAATATTGTTTCCAATGAGCTGGCTGGAATAGATTGTCCGTTTGTCACAGTGTATTCAATGAATTTGATGCTAGTATGGGGGCAGGCCACAGTACAATCGCCCATCAGCGTTCATCAGATTTGTGACATTGGTGGTCTTTTCACCGAGTTGAAATTTAAATAGTGCGCTGCATTTATTATCAACAACACTGTGGTCAATATCAATGTGATTAGAGATGGCATCCACGCATTTCTGAAGGCACAAAGGCTTTGTGATGAGTAAAGGTTTAGATTAGGGATGTGCGAATAGTACATCTTATGTTCGAAGCGAATAGTGATTTGGTCGAATAACTTCAAATCGAATAGTTCGGATAGCATGTATCACATATTGTAAAGAAAAATGAGCACATTTGTCATGACCCAACTAACCTGCACATTATTTTTTTGAATTGGAACAAGGCATGTGCGAATGTCATTCTTTTTGGTTCTAAGAGAAGTGGAAGCAGGATTTGAATTTCAGTAGGATGCAAGTGATGACTGGTAAAATATGTGATTTTAAATTTCACTAAGAGCATATAAGCCCGTATAACAAGCTTTTAAACTTTAAAAAATTGTTAATCGATGTAAGGGTAATACATTTATTTAACCTGGAAGTGGGGCTTTGCAGCTGTGCAGATTTTTCCTGGAAAGGTGTTCTCACAGCATAGCACAGCTACGCTGCGGCGAAACCACCTTTACCGGGAGGGGGGGGGTTACATGTAGTCTAGTATACACCTATTCGTTCATTTCGAATCTACTTAAATTCGTCACCTTTCATAGCACCAGAGAGAGCAGACATGCGACCAGCCGGCTTATGTCCATATAGCCATGTACAGGGTGTCCCAGCTAATTTGGACCAAGATTGAACAACAAAAAAACCAAGAGCTCTAGAAAAATTGCACCAGCTGCATATTAGCAGTATAGTTGGGTGTACTCACAACCAGTACCTCTTTCATCCCTTGGTCCTAATAATTTTTAATTGGGCATATCTTGAATGCTACCTAAATAGTATTCGCACTGTAAGAGATATACATTTGCCTTCAAGCTCATCATTAATTTATAGATCGAATAGCTTTTGCAGCGTCAGGTTTTCATTTACATTGGCAGTTGTCGTCGGTGGTTTCTGCATAGTCTTTCTTGTGATGGGCTTTCTCTATGGGAGAAGATATAAGCCAGGAGAGAGCACTATAGCATGCAGCCAGCTTCTACTTGTGAACTCTCTGTGAAAGCATTGCCTTTTCTTTACGGCATAGTGCCATCCCAACACATACGTGTCATCTGAGAGACAGCCTATTGGCCGAGTATGTTCGGCCGTGCTGGTGTAGCTCTGTCCGCACTGCATACGCACTCTCACACACCAGTAACATGTTGGGCTGGTGCTCTTTTCTTTTTCGGCTCCAGTTGCGTTGCACTATCTTCTTTCCTAACTTTTCCTTCTTTCGTGGCTTTTCTGTTGCCGTAGCTGGACGCCAGTGTCAAAAGGCGTTCAAACACAAAACAGACGACACTGTCCACCAGTGGCGTGCGCTCGGGAGGGCAGTTTGTGAAATATTTGTCTGTCTTGGCAGGTCCCCTATGAGATCATCAACGAGGGTCAGACATGTGCCACCTGTGGGTCAAGGCCAAGGAGAACACGTGGACGCACCTGAGGCGCAGGCGCCGGGAGATGGAGCGCAAACGCCGCATGCAGGAGGAGGCCAAGAAAGCCGAAGAAGCCCAAAAGCCCAGAGACGAGCCTCCGGTCGTCGAGCAGACACAAGACTCACCAAAGCAAGGTCGGCTGTGACGATGTCAGTGGTCTTGCGAGTTTACTCGAGACATGTTCTCAAGAGACGCTGTACAGCAATAAGTGTCCAGTGTGGGTGAAGCTAGTTAATCAGTCGACAGGACTGCATCTTCGCTTACAGTGCAAGTGAAACAAACCGAAGGCTGAGGTCGTGTTGTGTAGTCCTTCCACAGTTGTTAGCTTGTTTCCTTCATGCTGTGAGGAAGCTTGTGTGCATTTCAGCAACTTTGTAATGTGCTAGTTGCCAAGAGAGAAAGGCAATCGCATATAGAACGTTCCGATGCACAACTATATGACTTGCTTACACCCTGCTGCAAGCAGCTTGTGTGGTACAGCTACAGCCGCTTCACTGGCCCAAGGCCAGTCACGTTCACGTGATCAAACATGGCCGTGCCCTTGCAATGCTGCAGAAAGTCGCCCATATATGCTAGCGCCTCCTCGTCAACACCAAAAATAGGAAAACACAGTCCCCTCATAGACCCAGTCATGATCAATTCCCACAGTGCATGTGATCTGCCAAATTTTTATTGCGATAGCAATTATATGGACAGTCTCGGCTGGATTTTGCCGTCGCCGTCGCCGTCGCCGCCGTCATGCACCGTATATGTAAGTATGTATATATAAAAGCCCCAAAGAAAAATAATTCAGAAAAATGCTTCCGAGGCGCGGAATCGAACCAGGGACCTCTTCCGCCGCAGCGAGTGGCGCTAGCCACTACGCCACGAAACGCAGATCGTTCACGTAGGTAACGGCGAGCGTTATACACACTCTTTACCACTGGACGGACTCAGAGACGGCTGCGCTTATAAGCGTTTCTTCATTACCAGCGAGATGGCGTTAGGAGCACGACAGGCGCATTTAAAAGTCGTCAGCTCGCTCGCTCGCTTCTTCTTATACTTGCGCAGGGAGAACCTTGCCGTTCCGCTGTCTGCTCGCGCGGTTTTCTTGTGCTGAGGGGAAGAGGGATGTTTCACGCTTTCACCATGATGTCCGCGCTCATGTTACGCAGCGTACGAAAGCCACTCGAGCTCAAGGGACGCCGCTAAACGAACAGAGATGAGCGCGAACTATCAAGTGTCACAGCTCGACACTTGAAGCACGCTAGTTTCCTTCACTGCTTCGGCCGCCTTTGCAACAGGAGCACTGTTCAAACTGGAGTATCCATTGGCGAGCCTCACTTCATATAGCATTAGTTTCTTGCTATCGCATTCATTGCTTCGGCCTTGCGGCGAAACTGTGACGTTTTTTTTTTACAGTAAAGAGCTGTTGTCACTAACTGACGTTTAAGATGCACTCAAGTATTAATCTATCTGTGTTGTTTGCCTTGAGTGTCCATTTAGTCTGCTTGCCTTGGAACTAAATAACCAACACATGAAAGAGTACGCTTTTGCACTTCAGTCATGTCTGTCCAGAGAAATCGAAACTTCAACATGATTTAAACATGGCTCTCTACAATGCCCTCTATAAAGCTCTCCTTCCTCCACTTTTTTCTTTCTTATTCTCAGGGACGCTAACTTGGAGGCGTCTGTCAAAAAGAGGCATCTGATGCTGAATCTACGACGGAGCCATCAAAGTTGGACGAGACCACTGCTCAGCCCGTTGGTTCTTCTTCGGACAAGCCCTGTAATATGGAAGTTGATAAACAAGAGCCAACCGAATCGTTAAGCGAACCGGTCACGGAAGGAAATCCAGCATTAGAGCTGCCCGAGCAGTCCGCTGCTCTGTCTCAGAGCTCCACGAACGGGCCGTTGTCGGAAGCCGAGCCAAGCGAATCCACCGACGTGCCCGCCGAGGAACAGGAGGCAGCGTCGGAGTCTTCCGCTGTCCCGTCGGAAGCTGAGGATCCTTCGGCTGCTGTCACTTCCTCAAATCACGTGCCACCACAGCCAGATCCTGCACCGTTGCCCGAGCAGTTGCCGAGTTGGTTGACCCCGGAAGAGGCCATGGAAGGCGACGTCAGCGCCGATAGCGATAGCTACGAAAGGGACGGCGTCAAGAGGAAACAGGAAGACGACGGTGCCGCAGACGAGCCGCCAAACAAGATTCAACGCCAGGATCACAGTGACAAATCCTCCGAGGAAAGTGCAGTAAGTGCACATACCCATAGATTCTAGGTTTCCTAAGCTCTCCTCTGCTGGGGTGGGGGAGTTGTACAAAATTTCAAACAAGGCTAGGGCCTGCAGCCAACAGTATCCACCTTCTCATGCTGTCATTAACAATTTGCATTACACTCAGTATTAGGCAATGGTAGCTTTTCCTTTTTTTCTTTAATAAAGTGAAGTGTATCCTACCTGTTTGTTACAGAGGAGGAAGCCGGTACCTAATAATACTGCAAAATCAGCTAGTAGGTAATACATTATTTGGAAATAACAGTGCTGTAATGTTGATAAAGAACAAAACACACCATCCTATGTATTATTTTCATAAACGTGGTTGGCTGTACTTGGTTTTGCGAAAGCTTTAAAAAATCAGAAAACACCATTGAAATGTTCAATAAGGATTCGGCAGGGGCTAGTTTGTGTGGCATCATTCTTTTGCTGCACTATACTGAAACACCAGGACATAAACCTGTTCGAAATGAGAAGACAGGACACATATATGAGAAGACAGGACACATATGTGTCCTGTCTTCTCGTTTTGTCCTGATGTTTCAGTACAGCGCAGCAAAAGAATGAGCATTGAAAGACTTTGGAATCCTCTAAAGCAGAGCAGAGATTTGTGAATTCTGAACCCACATGAAGTCTATCCGACCACAGTTGGGCATGGATGGCCACTGCAAAGTTATCATTATGATGCAAGTAAAGGGACATTTTATAGGAAAATAATTTTAACTGTAATATAGTATATTACGCTTCTGCAACACCAAAAAAGAGCGCCTCCTACCACGAGTATGCATGGTATGCCAGCAGAGATGTCAAAGCAAGCAAAGTGGTGACACCACTTTGGTGATGAGCTTAATATGACAGGATGAAGTCTGAAATCCGTTACATCACATCGACGTACTAGCATTTAAGTTTCACCGCAAACCTCAATGGCTGTCCATCCTTCATTTTCTATACAGTAGTGACCTCTTACAATGAAATTGACCAAATAGAGTTCTTAAACAAAACTTAACGAGTCTAAGCTAATTTCGGGTTTCTCTTCAGTATCCATTTTTTAATTCCTTTACAATTTTCATTCAAATTAGTCGACGTTGTCTAGAAAAAAATAAAATTTCAGGAACCCTTTCCCTATCGGGAAAATGGAGGCAAGCGAAGCTTAGTGTGCTTGCCTGACCTACTACTTTCTTTCTTTCAAATTACGCAATGCTCCCTCCTAACTGTTTCCTTCCTCCATGCTGTGAATTGGACCTTCACTCATTTGCTTAGCGGCACAACACTTCAGTTGCCACAGGCAACAACGACAGTCGCCTTCATATCCAGGCAACATTGAAATGTGGCAACATGAAATGACATGTCACCTCAATAAAAGATCAGATTGCCGTATCAGGAACAGCTGAGCGCTTACAAGCCCATGATAGAGAGAGAGAGAGCATCAGTTATTGCAAAACGGCGCATACAAATACGCGTGTGACCGGCGCACATTCAAGGGCCACATTTCTTTACGCTTGCGGGCACCAGGTTTTTTGTGGTCACACCTACAACACCCACAACACTTGTGAGGCGATACAAGGTTCGCTTGGAAAGTCATTGTTTTACTATGCCAGCCTTAGCTTTGTCATACAGTGTTACAACCACCGTGCGGCTTTGCAGGATGACATGGCAGCTGACGAAGGCGTCGGAGGGGCCAATCCCGAACCGGACAACACGCCGTTGCTTCTGAGCACCGACATAAGAGTTCGGCGCATCTACGCCGACATCGTCATCCACATGACCATCCGAAGCGGCCAATCAGACGTGGCGCATCAGTTGTTGCAGTACATCAAGACTGCCTTTGGGGAGTGTAACCCTGCAGACTCGTTTGACACTGCATCCCTCAGTGGCTGTATTGTTTTGTTTTTTTCTTGTCTTTTTTTTTCTTCATGTTTTGCACATTTGGGACTGTCATTACGTTTGTCACTTCATCTGTGTTGTGTGAATGTGTTGGTGTGAAGAACTACTGTCAGAGAGGGGTGTGTTATTTGGTGTGAATGTTTCATTTGGTTGCGGTGCACATTGAGCAAAAAAAAAAGAAATGAAAAAATGGACTGGCACCTTTTCAAGCGTCCTTTTATCCTGCAATGCATTAAAATCTCGTACAAGCTCTTAAGCATGCTTCTTTTATTTTGCGTCATTATTTGTTTTGGTTTATTTCTAACTAGGAATTAAATTTTTCCCCAGTCATTGCAAAATGGCTGCTTTCCTGGCTCTTCAATGTGCACTCGCATCACACACTCGTCAAAATGTGATCATCACAACTGGAATTGAGCTAGCATCTTTTGGGTCCGCAGCCAAGCACCATAACCACTGAGCAACCACAGCAGCCCGTTAAGCTGCATAGCACTTCCACACGTTCGAATTTCTTTACTGTCAATGCAGACGTCCATAGGTCGTGTGCACAATGATTACTTTCGCTTGTATATGCACCTTGAAAAGTGCATCGTCATTCCAGTGAAGCTGGGTGATCAACTGCAGCCATTGAAGTCACCGTGCTTTCCCTTTTTTTAACATTTTGAACAAAAGTTGATCGGTTTACTATAGTGTAGGCTTGTAGAATTTTATTTAAGCAAATACTAATGAGTAGGCTTGTGCGAATATTCGAGCAGTTTCGAATATTCGAACGAATATTACAGTATTCGAATTCACTTCGAAACGAATTCATATTATCCTAAATTTCGAAGTATTCGAAATGAACGAATAGACATAAATTGCATGCAAATCCTGTAAAGGTGGTTACACTGCAGTGGAAGGGCGCTGTACGGTGAATACACCTATCCAGGGGATATCCGCACTGCCGCGAAGCCCCACTTCAAGGTTAAACGAACAAATTACCCTCACATAGATACATCATTTTTTTAAGTTTAACAGCTCGTTTACCGACTTATATGCTCTAAGAATAGTAAATTTTAAAACATAGCGTATTTTACAGGTTATCACTTGTATTCTACCGAAAGTCAAATCCTGCTACTATTCAAAGTTGGTTCCGCTTCCCTTTGAACCAAAAAGAATGACATTTACACATGCTTCTTTTCAATTAAAAAAAATATTGTGCAGGTTAGTTGGGTCATGGCAAATATGCTCATTTTCTTTATAATATGTGATATATACTATTCAAATTCAATTCGAAATTATTCGACCAAATCACTATTCGCTTTGAATTCACTTCTAACCTAAAATCTACTATTCGCACAAGCCTACCAATGAATATAAAAGAATGGAAAGGGAGTAGTAGGTCTGAATAGTAAGGTTTACATAAAACCTTGGTGTAAGTCCACGAGTGATTTTAAAAGGCTGGTTCTTTACTTGCCAAAAAGAAAACAGTTAAAATGTACTAGTTCACTTTTGAAAGTCTTGTTTTCCAGATAACTATATGTTGTTATTTTTGCAGGTTACGCATGTGCATCTTATTTTTCTTTCCCAGTCTGTAATATAACCTGCTCTAAGACTTTCACAAAATTTTGAAGTGCAGGTAATGCACACTTTCCATTGGGGTGTGGTTTCACAGCAGCATGGGCCACACTACGATGAAACTACCTTTTCAGGCAGGTTACACGCAGAAAATGTGAACTGGAGGAAAATTTGAGCACTAAATTTAAGAGCCCAAGCGAATATTAAATATCATAGCGCTTGATCACATATTGGGAAAAATCAGAGTATTTTGACGTCACTGAGAAGCAGCGGCTCCTTTTCAAGCTAGGAAGCAGTTTAAAATTTTGTTCTGGTTGTCTGCGTCACTGGCGACTTTCATCTGTAACGTGTGGTTTGTGGCGGTACATAAGTTTTGCAGTGTCGTGCTGTCCTTGAACTATACAAGCAATTAAGACCAACGTAATACTCGTCAATAGTTTCAGGCGATCTACTTACATGGAACCTCCACAATTAGCAGCACATTCGTCTCTATGTCCGCATTTTGTGAATCAGTCACAATTTCACTCGCTCGTTAGGACATGGGTGCTATGGTGCTCGGTTACCATATAGGCAAGCAACTTTTACGTAAACCTGTTCATAAACATTCACAGCATGCAGCTTTCGCTGTGAAACTCCTGCAGCTTCATTGGCAAACTGCTATTTTGTACTGTACCAGATGTACACTCATCAGCAAAGCTTGTGGGACGCCAAACTTTATAGAAAAGCCTCTATTCGCACTTTGTCTGGAAACATAGCCTCCAATTAGATGTTCCAGCCTGTTGTAGTTATTGCCACCTGTATAGTTACTATGTTAGAAGCATGATTCACTAACAGAGCAGAGATTACCATTTGCAGTGGAGCCCACGTTCCGTAAAATTTTGTTGTCGAGTGCACCTGCTCCATGCTCTTAATATGACCTCAACGCTTGGCAATTCGCCGTTGATGAATCATATTATTGTTGCAAAGCAGAAGCAACTACCAGTGCTACAAATTATGTGGTGGTGATGGTGATTTTGCCACATGTGGGGTTAGACTGGCAGACCTGGCCGAAACTAAAATCTGGCATGCGCTGCAGTACGTGGCGTGTTTCTAGGCAGCATATTAACCTTTCGATGCCTGGATTTTATTTTTCCCCCCAAAAAAACATTGCTGTTAGATGTGCTCGTATGCAAGTTAAGACCATCCAAATTACTCGCTCACGATTTTACCGTGCCAGATGAGATTTGTAAACTAGATTTTGAAACTAAGTTGAACTGGTCCCTCATTTCTACATCTCAATTTCTGCATCTGAATACAGTAGAACCCCGCTGTTACGTTCCCACTGCTGCGTTTTCCCGGCTGTTACGTCGTTTTCCGCCGGTCCCGGCATAGCTCCCATAGGATACAATGTATTGGGAGCCCGCTGTTACGTCGTAACTGTCGGACCGTTCCCGTATGATACGTCGCGAAGTGCGCTCGGAGCCGACCGAGTGATTACCAAAGAGAGCCGCCATGGTGCATTTCACGCAGCTTGGCCTCGTTTGACCGTAATATTAGCCGCATGAGAGGCGCAAGCAACAGAATCTTTCAATTGATGCAAACAAAAGCATGGCCTTCGAGATTCAAATTGCAAAGATGGCGTCTATGACGTAACTGCACGCGAAAGCAAGGCCTTCGAGATCGGCATTTACTATTGACAAAAGCATAGCCTTTGAGATTTGTATTGCACAAACATGGCGTGTATGACGTAATTGCTTGAGAAAGCAAGGCCTTCGAGATTGGCATTCACATCTGCCATCGCGTTGGCGTAGACTCATCATCGTTATTTGTCGGAGAGCGGGAGGAGTTTGAGCTGGTTGGAGCTCGCACGGTCGTGCGTGCGGTTCGCGGTCGGACTCGCCGCGCCGGTCGTGATTGCGTGTGCTTAGTTCTTTCATCCCTACAGCTGTTGGTGTTAAAAAAATCACATACGTTGATTACATTTCTGCGGATGAGGCCGTCCTAAGCTCTGCGTTTCTATCCATCGACTAGATCGCGGCTGAGCGCGCCAATTTTCGTGCTGCTCGTAAGAATTGAAATAAAATTCTGTACCACTAAATATTTTGCCGTTTTTCCTGTTTTCGGCTCTTACGTTTCCCGTCTCTTACGTTATTTCCTACGGTCCCTTCAAAAACGTATCAGCGGGGTTCTACTGTAGATACATAAACACTCTTACATTGCATGTGAACCACTGGTTCGTACAAGATGTCAAACATGTGATTGACATCACATACATAGTGTGCATATACTTCTCTCGGCCAAGCCATCTGTCCACAGAGCGAAGATTGTAAAAGGCAGCGTGGTGCACCCTATATTTGCAGTGGTTCCAGAGTACGAGAGAGCCAGGACGGCTGGTCGCTTTGTGCGCAAAGTCTCTGCATGCCTAATGTTACTGCTCATGTTACCTCACTCAAGCGTGAGGCACGAGCATTGTGAAAGCAGAGACAGAGAGGAACAACTTTAATAAACATATGGCTCCTTTGTTGCTGAGGGTGGAGCCCCTCGTCCTGTGCCCCACTGGCTATTCCGGCTCACCAGGCCGGGTCAATAGTCGCCAACAGGTTTCCGAAGTCCAGTTTCATGTCGTGCCTCCCTCAAACAATTTACGAGTCGTTCCTTAATTAGATGCGAGACAGTGTCTGCTGTGGATACCGTGTGCACAGGTAGGTTGCGTGTTTGCTGGATACCGTGTCGGGTGGAGTCGCACCATGGACATCAGTCACTGTGCTTGCTGTCGCTGGGAGAAACTAATTAGTGCTTACTCATACATACATTATGCCATGCTCAGAGATTTAATTAGCACGCAAATGTGCATGGAGCCAATGATACCACTTCTTTTAATGTTTGCCTATTACAGTGTTCCATATCACATACCAAGTAGTTCATGTCTCGAGCTTGTTATTCTCCCAGTTTCTGCCCCATACGTTAGAAATGGCAAAATGGAATGCTCGTATACTCTCCACTTTAGCGACAGTGGTAGGCTGTCAGTCGCGAGTTGAAAATTCCTACCATATAATTGTGGGCCTAATGGCAAGAGTTTTGGGCTGCTGTGCTGGAAGACAGATTTCACAGATTGATTCCTCAGTAGCAATATATAGCCAGACTTCCAACTTTTAAAAATACTTAAAAATTAATGGAAACCAGTATCTCCGTCGTATAGGAGATTTATCCCAAACGTTCATTACAAGAAGGTTACAAAACGAGTATTTTTGTCACATCACAATGGCCACCAGTTGAGCGGAGCAAATTGAGACTGCTTATGTGCAAGACTGTTAGATGACACGTTACAGGCCACACTGTATTCTACCGGTGTTTATTCACTAAGGATCATTAGCGAACAGAAAATGTGCGTAGTGTTAAGTGTATGCCCGAAATCGTGTGCTTGAAGACTCTTGTTGATAGAGATTTTTAAGAACATCACATCAAATGAGTGTGCAAGGATGCCATTACTTAAGAGATTGTTTCATGTTCAAAAAGATGTAGCAAGCTTTTCTGATGAAGCACACCCCCAAAGGCAACCAGACGTCTGGCAGAGGGTCTGGTTTAAAGAGCACACAGCAATGGCATAGGTGCATCTTAATTTGTTTGTTTTTTTTATTCGGCTTTCCTACATTCAGCGGTACAGCAGCGGCATTCAATGGTAGGAGACAGGGCAGGCGGTGCAACAGAGAAGCTAATGAGCGACACCCGCCGCCACACTTTGTCCAAGAAAAGAAGAGGGCGAATTGCACGTAATACAAAGAAGGGCATCACAAAATCTCACACAACAGGGGTGGCGACGTGAGGAACCAAGAAAAGAACACTAGGTCAACATAGACACATGTACACATATAAGTACTGTACAAGAAAGAGTGAAGCAATTAAAAAAAAACCTCTTAATGGCAAAACAAAGGCACCATGAAAAAGGATTCTAAAATATATATATAATAAAGGTTTCCAATGGCTCCCAAACAAGCCAACAATAGCAGAGCAGCACTTTCTATGTATACCGGGCATTGTATAACTGTCTGTAATTGCCCCAAAGAAGATAGTGTCTTTTATTTTCAGACGCAAAGCTTAGCTGGCAAAAGCCAATTCCGTTTCAATGAGAGAACACGGCAAGGACCGCATGGTTCTAAATTGTAACACGACCAGCTATCGAGCGCAACAGGGTCCCCCAAACGCCGACGAACAAACTGCCCAGGCTTTACAGACAGTTATACGAGTAACCCGCATGCCTTCGCTCACGAGCATCCCTATAAATATATCTCTAGGCGTATGTAGTATACACATAGGACTCGGCAGCACACGCATGCACACACACTCCTACTAGATCACTAAAGTGAAGGGTTGAACACTGGCCAATGCTGCGGCCAGTCTGCCACGGCCAGCAACGTGGTCTTAACCGAAAGCAATAAAAGCAGTTCAGAAACTCCTCAAGTCTGAAGATGACTGGCTCTAAATATAGAGGCTCCCAACAAGACAGTGCCACTATGGAAATGAAAAGTACGGTGTGTCAAAAGTTAAAACTTTGCAAGTCGCTCGACAAAAGCGCCCAGTGCAAATGCCAGTTTACATTAAGTCTATGCATTCACGGTAATTTCACAGCAAATGACATTGACTCTGCCCTCCCTACAGTGTCGGTATTTTTTTTTTTTTTGTGCTGCACTTAAAGGCAGTAGGATTCAAGAGTGCCGCTTTGCATGCACTAAAAGCAATAATCGCCAGGCTTGCCAAGATGTGCGAATATCATTTTCTCTCGTGCCAGAGGTCCCGAACGCAAAAGCTGCGGACGCAACCGCCAGCCAATGTTGTTAACACTTTGAAAAGCTGCAATGACACACAATTCTGACTATCCGAACGAATGCAGAAATTTCGTGCATGACAGTGCACGCACAGTTCAATTCTCAAAGCATCTCCCAAGAAAGCTGTCAATATATTTCCACCATCCAATCGGCATCGACGAGCTGAACCGCAACATTGGCGCCGCACAGTTCACCACAAACTCCTTTTCTTTCTGCCCTAGCAGGCACATGAAATTGCCAGCGGCTGCAAACATTAGCTTAAGAATGTGTTTTTTTTTTTTAATGACAGCAGCATTAGAACAACTGCAAGCACATTTGAAGAATGAAAAACTGCCATTAAGGGCAAATGAATGAGGCTCAATTGTCAATTCACGGTACTGATACACAGCTTCAGAAAACATGATAAGCATTCCTCACACTCCCATTACAATTGAACACGCCGTTAAGATGGCACCACAAAAATAAAAGGATAAGATGCAACAGAAGCCACCGGCTGACTTTACCTCAGCTTTGCGCCGCAGTAATCACTGGCTAGACCTGCTACTTTTTCTAGAAGTCTCCACAGCCGAGCAAATTGAAAAAGAATAAAATGCGCATTCATAAGTGCCGCGCAAACGCAGTTTTCTTCGAGAACAGTTTGCAGGGAGGCGAAAAGCAAGACGCAGGGAGCACGCACACAAATAAACTGCGCACCACATCGTTATTATATCCCCCCTCTGCTGGGGCTTGATAAAAAACAAAAGGAACACATGTATTTACAATTTCCTTGCAAGCTTCGGGTTAAAAACAAGGCCCCGCACCCCACCCCCAATACTTTCATCAGAGAGAGCCAGGGATGCCTTTTTTATAACCAAGCAGAAAAAAAAGTAAAGTGAACTGTGGATTCAAACGTGGTCACTATAGAACCTAGAGGAGAAACGGCGCAGTATTGCAAAAAATAAAACCACAACGGAAGCCAGAAACAATGCCTACCCTCTGCACGCGAGAAGAAAACCCGTTCCGCCAGAAGGTCACCTGACAAAAAATATTATAGAAATGAAATTGGTTGTCAGAAATAACGCGTAGCAATACATCTGTACTGCCTCATTTCACACAGGTTCACACAAGACTGGATCGGACAGTAGCGTTCCATTGAATAGTGTCCGTCAATTTTTTTTTAATTCCTTCGTCTAATTTACGACGAGTGCAACAGCCTCATTTCAGTGGGCTTTCTTCACCGCTCGGTACTGCTTTTCTTTTTTTCAGTCTAGCCATTTAACAAACCTCACCAGCCAACCACGTGACCTCACCAGCCAACCACGTGCAAGACGTCTGGCTTTCGGTGCTTCCCACACAGCCACAGGCACCACGTGTTTTTCAAACCCGCCTGTCGCATGCAGTGATACAAACCTTGTAGCAGCTTTAGGAGATTTTTCATACCGGACATGCACGGAGCTTCATCGAGCATTCTGGAAGTTCTTTGCAGAGGTGGCACACGCAAGAGGACAGAGCTGCATCAACGGCCACGAGCATTATCTCACTGCTCAGACTACAGCGCTACGGGCAGCTGGCAGCGATCGCACAACCAACAAAACAAACACGCGGTCTCTCTCCGCCAGGGGCAGACTCGTTTCTCTGGCAAACGAAACCCTGACAGAGCGCAGCGACATTTTGAAATCCTGCAAACTGTACACTGCAGTTTCACCGTTGCGGTGCCACCATCTAAACCCTTACCGCCACTATCCACCCTTTCGGTCGCCAAAGACACCACAACACTCACGAAACCGTCTGGGTCACCCTCCCCGCAAAGAGTTCCCAGGATGCCTAAAACTTAAAAAAAAAAACAGACAACAGCACATGTGCTCTCTGGTTGGCAAAATAGTTAAAAAAATGTTCTGGACAGACACACCCTCTGCACCAAACACGGCGTCCACTTGAAACGTAGGCAAGAATCCTGCGTTCCCGAGCCACTTGGTGCATTGGGCAGCGGCTTGTATGTAAACAACGCAGCGTTGCAACAGCAGCAGCAGCAGAAGCAGCACAGTGGTTGTCAACGGCGGTGCGCGACGATCCGCAGCAGGAACGGTCAACGAGCGGGATTGTGGTGGTGGTGGCGACGACAGCAAGGTTACTGAGGCCAACGTAGGGGCAAAAAAATTTTCAGGCTGCAGTGTAGCAGTTGAAGAGACTCGGGAGGAATGAGCTGAGTCACTGCCGAGGCTTGTTTGCAGGAGGGACTGCTGCTGCTGCGGTCGTCGGTCCTTGACCAGCAGTGCGCCGCCGCCCATGCTCGGGGCAGTCAGTGGTGTCTAGCGGCATTCCCACCTTGACTGTCTGGTCAACGCTGCCCGTCACCACGTATGGCGCTGTGCGGTGGAAATCTGCATGCAGACATGTACGCCCGTCACCAACGGTTGACAAAAGGCGCTCGTAAGAAACTTTGCCCCACTGCGCAGTAAATGCAGTCAGTCGTTATTTTCCTTAAAGACTGCCAATATCGAGGTATACTACATAAGGGGGGGGTAAACAATGTAAATTTACAAATAAGTAATATATTTACAATATAGAATATCTTCACATTAACACACATACACACAATGGAGGAGCCACTTCATCAGGGCTCCTCCGAGTGCCCTGTTAGTTATGAGAATGCCAAGTGTCCCTTGTTAGTGTGTGCAGCGCACCGTCTGCTAAGCTCACCCAATTAAGCGCCGGGACGTTCGCTGTAACGTACGCATGCGTTTGTCTGTGAGCAGCGTGATTCTCCGCGCTCAGAAAGCACCGGACTGAGCAAAGTGTGCCGAGTTCGTTCTCAGGCCAATGCGAGGACGGCGAGTGCTTTCATTTCTGCGACATGCACTTAATTGAGGCGGTCCCGCAAATGGCGCGGCAGCGAACGGAGTGTTTGGGTTGTCACCTGTTCTTAAAAGCGTGCACCAGCGGCAACAGCGCTAAGCCACACTGCGGAGCAGGCAGTTATGATAAGTTTGTTGGGTTCGTCGCGGGAAGAAGTGCCGCGGCGCGTTCGTCAGTAGCCGTCGTCATGCCCTGGTCTATTTTGATGCTCATCCGTGTGGGCATCACCGCACTCGCGCCGAAGTCTTAGTAATCACTATCACTGGTCGACCGTTCATGCGCTTACCATAAAGGCGCGACATTGGAAGTTCTTTTCAGTAATATATACGACCGAATATTCGAAAAAGATCGAATATTCGAGTCCCTTCGAATATCGAAACTTCTCGAATACAGTAGAACCCCAGTGATACGATCACCGCTCGAATTTCGGGGTGATACGAATTTTCTGTGGTCCCGGCCAAAGCCCTTTAGCTTGCAATGTAATGGACTACGGTTGTTACGAACGGATTTTCACCCCGCGACGTTTGATACGAACGTAAGCTACCACGCAGGTACGAACAGGTGCTGCTCGCACTGTCGCAGAAGATGCGCCAATCGCGCGGCCGCAGGAACCCAAGCGCGGGCAGCGTGCCGCGCCGTCAGTTTGGCCATCAGCGGCGCGCCGTAGCCTCTGAGATTGTGCGCGACCATCTTGAAAGCCTTAATGCGCGTTTGTGTGCCTTCGTGTACAGATGACAGATGACGTTAGCGTCGTGTTTTTCTTTTTTTACGCGCTGACGAGTGCTGCTGTGCTCGAGGCAGAGTCGTCGTACTGTGTTTGCACATGCCTGCCACGCCGATGCAAGCCATGTCCTCGCAATCAGACATGCCTTTAAAGGTGGACGAGGACTGAAAGAGGACGTTCTTGGCGAAGGAGCTAGGCCTCGCAACGTCAACATGCACGGTTGTTGAAGGCGCGCATACCCGCCAACTCTCCAATTTGCACCGGAGACTCCCGATTTTTTAGCAGACCTCCCGATTGTGCGGGCACGGCCCTAAATATCCCGAAAAACATCCCCAACACCAACGCAATAACAAAAGAATCAAAACAAAGGACAGCGGTTGAAAATTTTCTGGCCTTCATATATCGCGTGCAAAGCGCTCCTTAAGTCACTTTCGTCGCAGTACTTTGGTGTCATGCGAAAAAGCAAACTAAGATTAGGAAGGGGCTACTAGCTGTCACGGGTCACATCACACCTGGTTCATCACGCACGCAAGCAACGTATGTTTACAAGTACGAATATGATCATTCATATCTTAAAACTATACTGGAATTTCTTCAGAGCACTTCATGACGCTGTTACGGCCCTGAGAAACAATAAATGAAAACGGATGCCAGCTTTCTTTTGTCGCAGAGTAATTTTGCATATTTTCTGGTGATACGAATTTCGGATGATATGAATACAGTCGATCCCGGATATATCGAACTCGAAGGGGACCGCGAAATAGTTCGATATATCGATAATTAGAAATACGAAATATCCGTATGTAAGGCTTTAATTAAAGCACTGCAGGCCTCGACACAGTTTTCTGAAATCGTAAAAAGCGCGAACATGACGATTCGCTCACATATCCTAAGAGCAAGGCGAGAACTTCTTTTTGCAAGTTAGCGCACTTTATTTCGCATGAGAAAAGTCCGTCAACTTGTCTTGCTTCTTGCGCGCCGTGAATTCATCAAGTCATCGTCAATATTATTGAAGCTTCCAAATAAGTAAATTCAGCACCTTCCGCCACAACAGCGGTGTTCGACGCTGAACGCTGATGCGAGCTCTGTAGCGCGGTAGAGGGTTTGCGGTGGCAACGGCGGCTGGCATCTTCAAACCGCACGGGTCCATTTCCGCAGCACCGGCAACGTCAGCTATGATCTCGGCATCGATGCAGTAAGAAACAGCTACGTCGTTATCTGCACCGATGAAGTCACTCGCCGTGCTCCCGTCCGATACGGCGGCCGGAAACGCTAAGTCGCAAAATTCACTGACGCACCGTGCGCCGTAGTCGGCGGTCATGACGCGCCCGAAGTCGTCACCTGGCACCAAGGCCCGTAAGGAAACAGTGCACGATGGTGCTTTACTTGACGTCGTTCCAAGCACCGGTCATCATTTTTATCGCTCCGAGCGGGACAATGCTTAGTTCGACTCCCGAATGACGATTTACCAAGAACAAAGCGCAAAGTACACATTCTGCAAGAGATGCTGCACGAAGAAACATTGGAAACATTTCTCCACCGTCGACATGTTGGCGATACCGATGGCACTTGTGGCTTTGCAGACGGCAGCCGCTACTTTGGCGATAATGCGAAAAAAGCGTAGCTTCTGAGATCAGCATTTTAAAACCGAAAACACTAAAAATACGTCACGAGGTTGCGGATCTCGAAGGCCGTGCTTTGCGAGCCCGCATGCCATCGTGCACGAAGAGACAAGGAAGGGAATGCAAACATTACAACAAGGCTGCCAAGTCACTTCAAATTCTCATTTTGGTGCCCTCAGCAATCAGCCTCTTTGAAAAACACTAGCCATGCGTTAAAACCTGCGGACCGCGCGTCAAATATACGGTGAACTGACAAGCGCTGCGCAACTAGAGCAACGCAATTTCGTCCCCTGCGCGCGACGAGGGATTGGAACTTACAAGAACGCGGCCGAAAAATGATCAATTGTTGTTACGAAAATGCACTTTCTGGGCTTCGGCGCGGGGCAGCATTCGATATAGAGGATGTTTAGCTGTGCAGGTTCGATATACGTGCACACCAACCCCATACTTTTGCATGGGAAATTCAAGGGGATTTCTCAACTGTTCGATATAGCCAATAATTCGATATATCCGAGTTCGATATATCCAGGATCGACTGTATTTTTGGCGATCCCCCGAGATTCGTATCACCGAGGTTTCACTGTATACGGTTTTCAAATTGAATACGAATATTACAAATGTAATAATATTCGACTGATATTCGAAACTTTCGAATATTCGCACACCTCTGCTGTTTACCTGTTCTAAGTTTTGCAGTCCAAGCGTCACGCAGCTTCTTACCCTGCGGACAAGTGTGAGGGCTGACGCCTACGTCTTGCAGACGTCTTGCACTACAGCACCAAGCACTGGCCTGCCATATGACTCCTTCAAAGATAACGACTGCACGTATTGTGCTTTGAAGTGTTGTCATATGCACAGCCGAGGTGGGAAAAGCTCCCCACTTTATGAGGCTTACAGTGCAGGTGGCATTTTAAAATTTTGTTTCCTGTGTGCGTCGCTGCTCCCGAAGGAGATGACGCTGCCGCTGCGACCATGTGGTCTGCCAAGCACGCCACGGCGATGGTGGTACCAGCGTTTCCAGTGATGGGCTTCGCACCCAATACTAGGTTGTGGGTATTATGGCACGCACCAACACCTTTCCAGGAATGTTTGCCTGTTCTTGCATTTCCACCATACTTTTCTTTCTCTCCATTCACAGTGAGACGAAGTGACGGCTGCACTGTCAAGCAACCCTGCCCCGAAAAATTAAGTGGGCAGTTTCCATGGGAACCCCCTCGTCGGCAGTAGCACCCTTGCATTTCTGGCCATCGTCATCAAGTATGGCAGTGATGGCCATGAAATGAGCGCCCAGTAGTCTCACTTACGGGAGCAAAGTGCGACTGTCATAGAGACGACGTCACACAGAGAATTAGAGAGGCAAGCAAACGCTGCTCACCGAGCGATGTGCAGAAGTGTGAGTGTGCCTCCAGGGTCTTGCAGCAACGCTGGTGTGCCAGCTCCCAGACACGCAACGTCTTGTCGTCCGAGCAGCTCAACAGGTATTTGCCACCGGGGTGGAACT
This sequence comes from Rhipicephalus sanguineus, assembly GCF_013339695.2. Lineage (NCBI taxonomy): Eukaryota > Metazoa > Arthropoda > Arachnida > Ixodida > Ixodidae > Rhipicephalus > Rhipicephalus sanguineus. The sequence continues at coordinate 43,918 of NW_023614262.1, forward strand.
TGACACCACGCACCCAGTTGTCGTGGCCCACCTGAGAGATTCAAAAGTAATACAGGGGTCGGACAGTGCATGCGCGTTGCAATGACAGTTGCATGTTACATGCCTCCATTACTTTTGGAATTTGGAGTGTGACGTTAATGTTCACAGGGCAACTCCTCCGAAACGATTGCCACCACCCACCCCACGCCTGTCGTCTCGTCTTGCTGCCTAACACAACTCCTCCATCTACACTAAATGTTGCTGCTGCTCTTGCTTTGAGCCATCTTGCTTCGGTGACTCATTGTTGTATTCAATATCAGTTCTCTGTTCAGTGCACTCCTATGCCAATTATGTTTTTGTTACTTGTTTACGCTATACTAAAGCGCTTTTGAATGGCTTTAAAGGAGCCATGACATGGTCGCCCAAAGACTTGTGGTTTTCAGCGAAACCTAGAAGTAGAGGGTCTATTATGCCTATACAGATTTCAAAAGTGGGCCGTAAAAGAATATTTCAGTGCACAACAAGCCCTAGAAGTTGCCAGCTGTAAAACCCGCCCACCGTTGGCAACCTCCATTTTGCCATGGCACGTGTGACGTCACGTGCAGCACGGAACGAAGCCGTCGTCTTCTACCAATATTTCAGCCAATGCAAATTGTTCTATTTCAGTGTCATGCTGAAAAATACTAAAATATCTCGATATCACGCGCAGCTGACCACGGAACAACATCGTTCGCCTCATTCAGACGCCTGCATAGCTGGCTGCTTGTTACGTCACTGCTTGTGAGTGCACCAGTGTTGCCTGACTCTCGGGCCGCTCGCGTGTTTTAAAATATTCGATTATAATTTAAGTGCTCGACCAAATGCGCTAAAATTTCGCCAGCTTATTTGTGAGTGCACAAGGATTAATCCACATAGCACAGATTACGATCGAAAATTGGGTGTCATGGCCCCTTTAAACAAAGACTAGGCATGCAGGACACACTAACGCAAGCACTTTACACTTCATTTAGTCATGACTTTACTTTCAATGCTTTGTTTCTGCCGTACAGTCTTCTGTTCCTTTTTTTTAATTGAATGTTTTCTTGCAAACTGAATACCTCTCAAACCTTCCGCCATGCATGGCCGAAGGTTTGAGAGGTATTCAGTTTGAGAGGTATTCATAGTATCATCTAGCGACATGTGAAACGGTCATGCAAGAAGCCAATATCCTTGCTTCATAAACGGAAATACAGCATAAACCACATATAATTTATGTCACCAGAGGCACGAATATCCGCACTAGAAGTAGTACCGTATTACAACCAAAACAACATTTTTGAAAGGCTGCACGTGTGCAAAACGTAACGAATGGGCAGGGATGTGATTCCGACAATCGAGGCATGCGACTCGGGTGTAAATTTGCAAATGCTGAAAGAGTACGTCCGCAGACCTGCGGTGCCGACAGAACGAACACAGAAAAAGAAAAGTGCCGTAGCAGAAAGTTGCTGACTAAATTATCAGACCTCCTCGTTTATGCAGACTTTGCCGCGGTATCGCACTGCGCAGAAACCACTGTCGAACGGCAATAGAAATTCCGCGCGCTATATTCCGGGTGCATGCGCGATGTCGAAAAAAGTGATGCCCATGAACCGCCATTCGAGTGTTGCCCATGCACGCCTCATTTTCACTGAAGATGTAAGTCAGCCCTTCGAAATGCAACAACTGCAAAACGTTCAGTTAACAATAACACTTTGACTTGGGCAAGTTGATACAAACTCACGACGAATGCAGCGTAATATAGGCGCATATCAGCGCTAGCATTTCGTCCTGCTTGTAAAGATGCGATTATTTTTACACTGTTTTCTTTCTTGTTATTAGATGCAAAGCATCTTATAGCGGAGTTCAAACCGGTGGTGGTGGTGGTGGTGGTGCGGCGTGACCACACCTTACTGCGCATGCGCATACCCTCTCCACACACACCCTCTCCCCTTTCCCCTTTCCACTCTGTCCCCTTTACCCTCTACCTCCCCCTCTTCCCTGAGGCACGGGCTAGACATGCCGAAATTCTCTCCTGCACAACGCAGCGCCAGCGCATACCCCCCTCTCTCTCTCTCTCCTCTCCTACGCTGGCCCCCTCTCGCGCGCCTGTCGACCGCGCTCCCCGCTCGTCCTGTGAGAATTAACGGCCAGGCTAGAGAGAAAACAAGACGCGCGTAGTGTTCCTCTTTGCGTTCCACGGCGCGAGGTCAGTAGAATGCCCAACGAACGCCAATGGAACGCCATCGTGCAAGTGCTCCAGCTTCTCATCGCCTCATAGTCCCCTTTAGCGAAAAATGGTGCAATTCTTGTAATTCTTATCAATGTTTTGGGCGATATAGCCAAGTACGGTGCATAAAAAGGCCTGGCCTGTTAAAGTGCAAACTCGGTTGTAAGTCGGCACTCGTTTGTGTCTATGTGTGTCTCCTGCCTTTGTCCAAGTCGTTCTGCATTCGTCCAAGTTTAGTTGACTCCGCCCCAAACCGCGACTGATTGATCGTGTACAGTCGCAACTGATGACGCAGCTAGCGCTCATTAGGCCTAGTGTGCGGCCTGCAACTTGGCAAGCGGTCGCGGTAAGCTTGCCCAAAACAACACTGAGATCAGGCATAGAAGAGATCGCACTCACAAGCTAAATCAAGCACACACGTGTGTCAAAGTTTCGGTTCGCTGTCGGGAGAACGGGTGCGGCAACTATCCAGAAAAGTCAGTCACATTGTAAATCCGCCTGCTGGTGGCAAGGTGAAGGCTCCATCGATTCCCGAGCATTGTCATGTGCTGGGGAATCGAGGTTGCATGTGCACTAGCTGCATGCTGCACGACACAACTACCGTATAAACGCGTGTAAGGGCCGCACCCTTGTAAGGGCCGCACCCCGTTTTTTTTGAAGTGCATATTCTAAAAAAAAAAAAATCCGCGTAAGGGCCGCACCCACACTTTCCTCAACCAATAATATTCAAATGCGCGCGCGCGTAAGCTTCTAGGCGTAGTCGATAGATGGCGCAAGGAAACGCAACCATATATATATATATTATATATATATAATATATATAGATAATATATATATATATATATATATATACAGTCGAACCCACTTATAACGATCCCACATAACGATCTATCGGTTATAACGACCATATTTGGGTGCACTTTACGATTTTCATATGCTAACCATTGAAGCTGCGTCCAGATATAGCGAACATTTTTCAAAGCCTCCTACTTTTACAACGAACACTTCAGACACGGTCGCGGTAAAAATATGGCGCATAGAAGCGAAAAAAAAGTTTAAAACTTCCTTCTAAAGCGTGACAGGGGCGCGCGCTCGCGCGTGCCCCGCTCCAGTTTACTCGCGACTAAGATACCCAGATCGGCGAGCACCGCACGCAGATTTCGGACGCTGCGAGCGAGGTCGCTCACTTTTCAGGCGTTTCTTCAGTGGTAGAATGGCAGTGGGGAAAAAAAATAGTAGGCATCATGAAGCCTTGCGGTCAGCTTTCGCACAGTAACCTTTCCTGACGCCGTTCTCTGCAGCTACGACCGCCTGCGATGAACCAACAATGCCTTGGAACGCAAGAAGGCATAAATGCAATTGAAGTGATAACCGCGATAACTTTCCATCGCAAAAAGGTTCACTGCGTCCCTAAACTCGTCGACGCCACAATGTGCCGCGAAAAGTCGTCCGTCTTTCCGGTAACGGCAGAGACCGGTCGATCGGGGATAACGATTTCCGCGCGATTGCGGCGATGCCTTCGCGGATAAGCATCAGAAAAGAGCGAAGGCGAGGGGGCGGCCGTCGATGAACGTGCCTGTAAGGTCGCTCTATGGCTGCGAGCCGTTAAGGAGAGAGGGCAGAGGCCCTTAGCTAGCACGCCGATGGTGGCTGCGGTTTCGCGCCAAGGAATGAACCGCGAGTTCGCGGAAGGCCGAGAGGGGTCTGCGCCGTCTCCCGCTGTGTTCGGGAGCGTTCAGGACGGACGAGCCGTCTGCGGTGGCGCCATGCGGGCAAGTGCGTGCTGCCTCCCGTTTGGACGTGACATCTGGCCCAGAGCCGCGGCGGCCTGGTTTTCGAGCTCCAGGAATTCCGGTCAAAACACGGACTGGGTCCGAGGCGCTGGCCGCGCTGTTTGAAGGCATCTGCCGGCCACGGGGACACACTGCAGAATACCCCCTGTGTGTCATGTTCGCGCCGAGTCGCAGGCGACGGTCTGCTTGCTGGCCGAGGAGTGGAATGTGTAAGCGATAAATTCTGCGCACTGTGGTGTGGCTCCTGACACCGTGAATGAACACGCGTGGAAGAGAAAGGAGGAAGCAGTGTTTTCTCGGAATATCTGGGCTTTCCGTTTAGGCCCTGCCTGGTGGGCGGGGGGCCAAGAAATACTTACGCTCTGGTTGGCCTCCGTGGTCAATGGATGGACAAAGAGCGGCCACCGCCCATTTTCTTTGTTCTTGGCAGGAGATATCGAGCTGCACGAGTACGGCAGGACAGTCTGGGCTGTAATCAGCGTTGCTGATAGATCGGTGAGGCTCCGTACTATGTACGTAAGGCTAGCCTGGGCTGAAATCATGTGTTGATAGATCAGTGAGGCTAGCGGCCGTGCAACGTAGGACAGTCTGGGCTCTAACTTCTTCAATAAGTAGAAGAGTGAGACTGTGTGTTATTCCTGTTTAATCTCTTGTATATTTCTAGCTCAGTTGTATCCATTATTTTACGTTCACATAAACTACTAAATTCATCTAACCACCACTGCTGCCTACGTGTGAATGCATCATCGCTGCCGATCATCAACGAGATCTCCGTGATCGACGACGACGAAGGACCATCGAAACTTTACTGGCGCAGCCCGACAGGATCGGCAAGCCACACGAAGAGCAACTGCAAGGTGTCCATCGAGCCAGAGACGCCGACTGCAAGGAGGTGCCAGCGAGTCCCATCGCCATCGAAAGTCGTCGGGAGCCGAACCACAGCGGAGGCCCCCAGTAGAAACGGGTGAGCGGGATTCCTTACGCTTGTCTAAGTTGGCAATGGCTGTTGCTCTGTGAGGCTAGAGATGATCACGCGCAGAATGGCAAGCGCTGTGGGGTCTAGGTGTGGCGAGGATGGTGCATCTGAGCAGAGAGAAGATCGGAGACAGCAGGAGCTACCGAGCTTCAGAGAGACTGAGTCTGAGCAGTCGGTCACCGGAGGTGGTAGTGGGGCGCTAGGCGCTCTACAAGATCCGGATAGGTCAGATCCAGAGGGAATGGCAGTACGATGCCTGCAGCTCGAGCTCGAAAAAGTACGCCTACAGCTTGAATGTGAACGCGTAGCCCTACGCAGAGCAGAGATTGAGCAATCGAGTAGGTCGCCTTCGATGTCGGGAACGAACGACCGCCGCCATACCGGCATTGACGGAGTAGCACAATGCGCTAAGATGCTGAAGGCATACAGGTTGCCGTGCGACGCGGATGTCCCGATGTGGTTCGATGAGGTGGAAAAACTGTTTTCATCCTTCCAGGTACCGGAAGAGAACCGAGTACACTTGATAATGCCTGCGCTGTCTGAGCGAGTCCGCTATATGCTGTGTAGCTTGAGTGAAGAGGAGTTGTTGGATTATGAGATCGTGAAACGTGCGGTACTAAATGAACTTAAGCTCACCCCAGCTGAGTACTTAGACAGGTTTCAAAAGGTGACGAAGAAAAGAGAGGAAACATGGGCTCAGTTCGCTTCTCGGGCCAGAACGTACTTCGCGTATTACTGCAATCTCGTAATGCGGATACTAAGGAAGCGGTTGCTGAGCTAATGGTCGCTGACCGAATGAAGGCGAGTTTGGGCCCGGAAGGTCTAGAGTATGTTCTTTTGCGGGAAGGGCGAAAAGTGGTTCAAACCTGTAGAGGTTGCTAAAGTTCTCGAGACTTTTGAACAGGCGAAAGGAAAGGGTCGAGCAACTAAGACGGTTGGAGTGCCAACTGCTCCCGCCGTTAGCCAGGCAGACCGGCATAGAAAAGGCCAATGTAAGGTGCTACATTTGTCGCGGTCAGGGTCACGTGGCTAGGGATTGTCCTCAGGCCTCAAGTAAGGAGCAGCAGGCGAAGTTGGCCACTGTGCCTAAACAGAGAGTCCACAATGTCGCCATTGTTGGTAAGTTACCGCCACCCGAGCAGGAAAGGGTGCTGAGTGCGAGGGTGGAAGTATTCGAGCGAAGTGCTGGCTCGGGCCGGTCGAAACTGGAACTTATCCCGATCACGTGCGGTGGCATAACTACTGAAGCTGTGCTGGACACAGCAGTGAAATAACGGTGATACGTGAAGGGATACTTCCGCAAAGGGTAAAGGATTCATCGGGCGCAGTAAGGCTCCAGTCGGCGTTTGGAAAAACCATCCAAGCAACTTTGGCTACATTGCCAATAGCTTTAAACTACCCGGGAGGGGTGGGACAACCACAGAAGGTTGATCTGGTGTGTGCTATTACTGACCAGCTCGCGGATGGAGTTAACTGTCTGCTGTCAAAAGAGGATTGGGAGTTACTGCATGCACAGGAAGACAATGGAGTGAACGGGAAAGTGTTACGCATGTCGTCAGTGCAGTGGGACTTCGATCAAGTGAAATGAAAGACAGCGATACAGCAGTTTTAAACTGTGGCCGCGGTGAAACGGTTGATGAGGTTCAAGAATCGGGAGAAAGTGGTCCCGCTTTTTGCCGATCAGGTCACTAATCAGCGAGAGCAATTTAGAGCTGAGCAGCTTTCAGATGATAGTCTTCGAAGGTCATGGGAGGATGCAAGAAAAAGAAAGCTGGCATGTTTGTGGCAGACGGCTCTTATACCATCAGGACGCTTTAGCGGGAGTCAAGGTCAGACAGTTAGTCCTGCCGGTTGAAAGGCGCAGCGAGGTGTTGGAGCTGGCGCATGAGTCCTTATGGGGTGGACACTTGGGGTCGAAAAAGACCAGGCAACGCATAAAGTATAGTTTCTTTTGGCCAGGAATGGAAAGGGATATTGTTGAGCATTGTAAGACATGCCATCAGTGCCAGACGCGGTCTGATAGAAGGCAAAGTGACAAGATACCCATTACGCCACTCACGCGGCCGGAACACCCATGTCCAGGTGGTTAATGTAGATGTCATCGGCCCTATCGATGTGCCGTCGGCGAGAGGCCCAGATATGCCCTGTGCCTCGTTGATCTTTGCACTAGATGGCCTGAGGTGGTGCCACTCCCGATCGTTGACTGCAAAGGCCACATGCGAGGCATTACTGGAAATATTTAGTCGCACCGGTGTTCCGGAAATGGTCTGTTCTGATCAGGGCACAAACTTTAAGTCACAAATGACACAGCTGATGTTGGAAAATTGGGCTGTTCACCAAGGTTTTCCACCCCTGAACACCCCGAGAGCAATGGCGTGGTGGAAAGATGGAACAGGGTTCTCAAAATATGCTGTATCATGTAATAGAACGTGACCAAAAGAATTGGGACAAGCTTGTCCCATTTGTGCTGTGGGCGTACCGCGAAGTGCCACATGACACCACAGGGTGTCGCCATTCAGGCTGTTGTATGGCAGAAACCCGACCGGGCCTCTATCAATTTTGCAACAGACCTGGACGGGTGAAGTAATTGTGCCGGCAACTCTAAGAGAGAAACCATCGAAGTATTTGCAACAACTGCGTGAGCAACTAGATCTTGCCGCGAGCGTAGCGGAGTTGACAAGCACTGCACACCAGGCAGATATGCTGAAGTGTACAATAGGAGGGCGCGAAGTAAAGAATTTAATGTTGGAGACCAAGTGCTGCTATTTGATACAGCTAGGGCAACAAAGATGGCGGCCAGGTGGTTGGGGCCGTTCACGATAACAGGTAAAGAGCGGGAACACTCTTATCGCCTACAAAGAATGACGGAAAGTCCTCGGTGGTACATGCAAATCGGCCTCAGGCCCTACTATGCTAGAGTAAGCCACGTTGGAGTGGTCTTCGAGGAGGACGAAGAGTTGGTGACGTGGAGTACGCGCCACAGGCGCTGCCTACTGCAGATAGAGAGAGTGTGATACCCCCGAAAGCTGATCACTTGCGTCCTGACGCGCGGAAGGGATTGAGAGGGTATTTCAGAAACATCGCTGTGTTTTTGATGGAAAGCCTGGGATGGCTCAGGTAGGTCGGCATCGTATTGAGTTGGAGGAGAGTTGTAAGCCCAAAAGGACATTCCCTTACCGAGTTCCAGAGCTGTTTAAAGAAAGAGGTTAGTCGGCAGGTTGGAGAACTTCTTGATCTGGGGCTCATATACCCAGTGGAAAGTGAATTCGCACACCCGGTTGTGTGTGTGGGTAAGAAAGACGGGTCAATGCGCATGTGCATTGATTATAGGACGTTGAATGCTGTCACGCGCGTGGATGCCTTTCCAATGACTAATCCGCGAGAGCTAATTTTCAGAGTGGGGCGCGCAAATTTCATAACTGTAGTTGACCTCAGGAGAGGGTACTGGCAGGTGCCAATGGATCCCCAAAGTGAATATCTCACGGCGTTCGTGACACACGATGGGCAGTACGCGTGGAGGGTAATGCCCTTCGGTTTGAAGAACTCAGCAGCTACCTTTCAGCGGATGGTTAATGCATTGCTGTCAGCACACCAGGCTTATGCATCAGCGTACCTTGATGATATAGCAATTTTTCAGACACATGGGAGGAACACCTTCGCCATGTGGACACCGTGCTTAGGATTCTTGGTGATGCCGGTCTGAGGGCAAGCTCTGAAAAATGCCAGGTAGCGCAGACACATATCCGTTATCTAGGACATGTGGTTGGCTCGGGAACTCACGGCCCAGACCCAGAAAAGATAGCTGCTATCAAAGGCCTTGTACCGCCGCGCACAAAGAAGGAAGTGAGAAGCCTCTTGGGGCTTTGTGGGTATTACCGCGAGTATGTGTCGAACTACGCGGACGTCGCGGGCCCGCTCACAGCGTTAACTAGGCGGAGGGTGCCAAATGAAATCCCATGGGGAGAAGATGCCCAGGAGGCGTTCGATAGCTTAAAGACGTCGTTGTGCCAGGCTGTCGCCATGAACACTCCTGACCCTCATCAGCCATATTGGCTCTTCACGGATGCGTCGGCCACGGCAGCCGGAGCCTGTTTGGCTCAAATGTCGGCAGACGGGAAAGAAAAGCCGATAGCGTTCGCTAGCCATCGATTTAACCCGACACAGGGGCGCTGGTCAACGATAGAAAGGGAGGCGTTTGCAATAATATGGCGCTCAAGAAATTTGACTATTGGCTCTTTGGAGCAGTGGTGAATGTGGTCTCTGATCATAACCCTCTGTCCTACCTGACCACCAGCACTCCGCAGGGAGCAAGCTAGCTAGGTGGGCACTTTCATTGCAGCGATACAATGTCACGGTGCGCCATCGGAAAGGCGCGCATAATGCCAATGCGGATGCACTGTCAAGGCTCAGAATGGCTCATGGGAGCCAGCTCAATAACGAGCCATGCTGGCTTGGACGGGCGTGAATGTTCCCGTTCACCTCAAGTGTGGTGTGTGCTGAACTATAGAACTGCACGGTACTCTTCGTGGTGCATTGGACTCTTTGTAGATATATGTAGCTGTATCTAGAGCGCTTGTGCCACGTGCATACTAGATTTCTTTCTTGTTTCTTTGCGAGTGTTGTGCTTTATAGTGAAATGAAATATGTCGTGTTACCTTGCCTGTATAGCCCATTTTACATGTATGTTTTATTGAGTGGATCATTCTCAGCGTTATTCCGCACGAAAGGGCTGCTTTTCATGGATCTGTATATAATTTTTCATGGAGCCCGGACGTAATGCTTCCGCGGCCTTTGTTTAATTTGTAGTATAGCTGAGCACGTTTAGAGCCCAGTATACTCTTTAGGAGGGGCGTGTAAGGCCGCTCTATGGCTGCGAGCCGTTAAGGAGAGAGGGCAGAGGCCCTTTAGCTAGCACGCCGATGGTGGCTGCGGTTTTCGCGCCAAGGAATGAACCGCGAGTTCGCGGAAGGCCGAGAGGGGTCTGCGCCGTCTCCCGCTGTGTTCGGGAGCGTTCAGGACGGACGAGCCGTCTGCGGTGGCGCCATGCGGGCAAGTGCGTGCTGCCTCCCGTTTGGACGTGACATCTGGCCCAGAGCCGCGGCGGCCTGGTTTTCGAGCTCCAGGAATTCCGGTCAAAACACGGACTGGGTCCGAGGCGCTGGCCGCGCTGTTTGAAGGCATCTGCCGGCCACGGGGACACACTGCAGAATACCCCCTGTGGTGTCATGTTCGCGCCGAGTCGCAGGCGACGGTCTGCTTGCTGGCCGAGGAGTGGAATGTGTAAGCGATAAATTCTGCGCACGTGGTGTTGGCTCCTGACACCGTGAATGAACACGCGTGGAAGAGAAAGGAGGAAAGCAGTGTTTCTCGGAATATCTGGGCTTTCCGTTTAGGCCCTGCCCGGTGGGCGGGGGGCCAAGAAATACTTACGCTCTGGTTGGCCTCCGTGGTCAAGGGATGGACAAAGAGCGGCCACCGCCCATTTTCTTTGTTCTTGGCAGGAGATATCGAGCTGCACGAGTACGGCAGGACAGTCTGGGCTGTAATCAGCGTTGCTGATAGATCGGTGAGGCTCCGTACTATGTACGTAAGGCTAGCCTGGGCTGAAATCATGTGTTGATAGATCAGTGAGGCTAGCGGCCGTGCAACGTAGGACAGTCTGGGCTCTAACTTCTTCAATAAGTAGAAGAGTGAGACTGTGTGTTATTCCTGTTGAATCTCTTGTATATTTCTAGCTCAGTTGTATCCATTATTTTACGTTCACATAAACTACTAAATTCATCTAACCACCACTGCTGCCTACGTGTGAATGCATCATCGCTGCCGATCATCAACGAAGATCTCCGTGATCGACGACGACGAAGGACCATCGAAACTTTACTGTCATCACGTCATCATGATTTTCTACACCACTCGTCCCCGACGCCACAGAATGCGAGACGCCGACGGTCAGAATTCGTGTTTAGTGAGGCATATAAGGCTTTCGCCTTAATGTTACTTACATTTGCACTTTCACACTGAACACCGCGTGTTATTTGCCGTGGCACTATGTGAACAGGTAGGAAAGTTGCGTCACTTTTTGTATAGAACGCTCTGTTTTTTTTCTTAGTCGAAGAACCTCAGAAGTTCAATTTCAGACCGCGATACCAGCATGACATCACTTTCGTTGTACATATAGATAAACATGCCAGCGCAAATTGTTTTCTATCCACAGAGTACCTTTCCGAACATTCATGCGAGTTAAAGAAACACTAGGAACCTTGTTGAGCGCATTGTTGGCGAAGTAGCGCTTCTACGCGATTTTGGTAAGCCTGCGCATGTTTATTTTGACAAACATTCCGACAGATCCTACGCGTTAAGGGATTCGACCTCATGCGAAGCAGTCAGGTCGATTTTTCGCTTTGCCGAGAGTTACGACTTAAATCGACTACGCCATGATTACGAGGCGTGCGTTCGGGGGGACGGCGGATTCAGTTTGATTTTCTTTAACTCTTTCGGGCACGGTGGTCTCCCACGGTAACCATCTTTTCTTCATTTTTTTTTCTCTTGAAGCACACGAGCCCCTCGTGTCAAATTTTATACGGCACGTTTCTAAAGCTTTCAACATAGAGACAGAGATGATGCCACTTCGTTTGGGCTTCATTGTTACCGATTACGTCTGTTTTCATCCGGCTACCGTCGTCTTCAACGCGCGCTAAGCGATGGACCCTGGATATTTTTACAGAAATTAAGGTACGTCCGGTTGGTATTAAGTTGATAGCTTAGAACAACACATTTTATAAGTAGCTAATACCAAGGAATCCAGAAATTAAGAGCTGTACTCAGTCAGCACAGAGCACTGGGTCGTTGAAGTTGGTGGTCACCTAGAGTGACCACCATGCATGAAGGGTCTTAGAAGGCTGGTAATATATTATTTTTCGTTGGTGCTTGGAGGAAAAGTTTTGCGAAATAATTTAATGAGCCTTCAAAATTGAGATGGATCTGTGGTATATACAATGTTGCCGTGCTCCTGCAGGGAAAAAAGCACTATTTTGCAGCCTTACAGCGAAACTGACTGATTGACCCTTACTGCATTGCATGGTGGTCACCTCAGGTGACCACCTCATATCTTTTGAACTAAAGGTGCCAATTTTTTTTTGCTTGTGAGTAAGAGAAAATCATTTTCTCAGAAAGAATTCACTGTTTTTGCATGAAACTGTTTTCTGCCAAAAATGCAGTTCTGTGCGTGAAAGATTAAAAGCAGACTTGCATCGAAGGGCACGAGAGTTCCTGCACTTCACAATCATTGAAATTTGGTCGCCGTGGCGGGAAATTGAACCCGCGTCCTTAACCTTAGCAGCGCGACACCTTACCCATAAAATTGCCATGGCTGGTAATACTGATCCTTTCGTTCACAAGTCCTATTTTTTATGACCGACCACCTTTGCTACCAATAGGTGGTACTCATTGTTAGGCTTGAATTTGTTCTGATGCAAAAATTTAGCTTAAGATGTTTTCTAGGGTACGGTCGCGGATAATTTCGTGATCTTACTCTGTCACTGCAGGGCTGGGCCGACGTCAGCTTTCACGGCTCTTCCCAGATTCCGACGCCTAACCTGGACGCCCTGGCTGCAGACGGTGTCATACTGAACAACTACTACGTAACGCCGTACTGCACGCCATCGAGGGCCGCCTTAATGACCGGACTTCACCCAATACGCACAGGCAAGGTCGCAGTCATTCAGTGTACACCTTGAGAAAGCACATGACTTCACCTAAGCTTGCTTAAACGTCATTCACAGAGAACAAATGGTGAACTTGTGAGAGCGCATATTTATTTAATGACAACGTTAAGAGCGAAACACACGCAATGCAACATGAATCGTACAAAAAAAATCGGGCAGTTTGCACTAAGTCGCGCGAAGCTTGGCACAACGAAGAAGTGGTCCACTGCCGCTCGCACTGCCAGTCGACCGACACATCTAGCACGTCTAGCGCGGTTTACAATAGATATGCGCGGCTTCCTCCTTGGTCTTTTTCTCATTTGTTCTGTGCTATGTTTTACTCCCTCCCCCTCCTCCTTTCACTCATCCTTCTCACCATCACATCTCTCCACCTCACGCTCACTTCCCTTCCCCCCCCCCCCTTGCTACACTATACTCTGCTAGCGTGCCTGGATAGCCGAGTGGTTAGGACGCTAGCCTTCGGCTCGAAGGTACGCGGGTTTGAATCCCACCTCATGAAGAGTATCTTTTTCGGCAAGAATTTTTCTCTTTCTCTTTCTTTGCATATTTTTTCCGTTTCTGTTTCTCTCGTTCTATCTTTCTCTCTCTCTCTTTCTGTGCTCGTTTTCAGGGTTATTACAAGCCACGCCATGGTGGTGTGTAGTGGGCATTGCCCAAATTCTGCGGCACATACCCGTTCACGATGATGATAGTTTTCGAAAACGGTCGCACATTCACACACTTTACGTTGAGACAGAAGAGCTTCGCTCTTAATACTATGTGAACGAAGCGTTCGGTTCAGGTTTATTTCAAATGGTATTTCTTTTAGCTTGCGCGCTCTTTTTGAATGATTTGATTGCATATGTGAATGAGTTTGGTATCATAATGGCATTAGAGCGTAGCAGGTTTATTTTCTTTTAGGGGCAAAGCACCTTAGAGTCTAGGCTTGTCCGTTGTGCGGTGTCCGTGCTCATGGCGCAGCACCGTGTAAAATCCCGTAAAAAAGGTTTAACAATAGACCAATATCAATCATAATTGTGACAGAACGATTGGAAGACACCTAGAAGCACAATCCATTATACTAGTCGGCGATTTCAAGGTAGGCATCATGGAGCTTAGGACCTAGCTTCGTCGACGCTCACTGTCCGCTGTCACGGTGGTTAGAAAACCGTTGCTACAGTCGAAACATATGTGTATGTGAATTAAAAAAGGTGTACAATAGAAGAACAAGAATCATAAGTGTGACGGTACGATATAAAACACCTACAAGCACAAACCCTTTATACTAGTCGGCGGCTTCAACGCACACATTAGCGACCTTAGGACCGAGCTTTGTTGTCGACTTTCACTTTATGTCACTCAATTTATATTATACGAGGCGACGCTCGGGTAACATGTGAGACACACACAAAAAAGTTGAACAGTACACTAATATCAATCATAATTGTGACAGAACAATATAAAACTCCTACAAGTACAAATCCTTCATACTAATGGGCGACTACAACGTAGACATTATGGACCTTAGGACCTACCTTCACCCCCTAGTCACCATTCACTTCGTGTAGATGCGTTCTATACCATAATTCTCTTTCTGCCACCAAACAAAAATGTCAAAACACCATTAAAATAGCGAGATTAAACGCCCATTATTCAAGCATATGACACCACAATGCACCCTGGAGGGAAAATACACGAGAGGACGCTGCGGTGCAAATGCCTATGTAAGCGTGTTCCAGACCACACATTCTCTTTCTGCCAGGATGAAAACGAACTTAAGGCGCGGCATGTTGCGGCTCAACGGGAGCGTCGACGACAAGCTACTATTCCTGAGGTGAGGGCGGGGAAAACGGCGGCAAAACGGCAAAAATGACAAACGGGAGATTCACGTTTACCGAACAATCCGCAGTGCTTCCCCCGCTCATCATCATTCATTTCGTGGATATGGCTGGATTTTTTATCGTCAAGCTTGTACCAGCCCCGAAGCAAGGGAGGGCAGAGACCCTCACATTTTTAACACACAATCAGACGCTTTTCTTGACTACAGGAAGCCTTTGTTTTTATTCTTTCAATACGAATAGCACCCGGCTCTTATACTAGCTTTCCTTAACTACATGGTCCACATGACTCTAAGCTGGCTACATGGAGAGAGCAGAAGTTTTCAGGTTTATTTTATGCTGACGATATTGTCTTATTTGCGGACAGTCGAGATGATATACAGCGGCTGGCGGATATATGCGGAAGGGAAGGTGACGCTCTTGGACTAGGATTTAGTGTAACAAATGCGGATTGATGGTATTCAATGAACCCTGTGATCAGGTGGTGTCAATACAGGGCCGAGAAATACCGAGGGTCAGGGAATACAAGTAACTCGGAGTATGGGTAAATGAGAGTGACAGATACATGGAGGTACAGGGAAAAGCCTCGGTAGCAAAAGGAAAGAGGAATGCTGCAATAATGAAGCACAGAGCGTTGTGGGGACACAATAGGTACGATGTGCTTCGAGGTCTGTGGAAAGGTGTAATGTTTCCGGGGCTTACTTTTGGGAACTCAGTGGTGTGCATAAGAGCAGAGGTGCAATAGGGAATGGATATAAATCAAGGGACTGTGGGACTAAGGTTGAGCGTTGGGCTAGTTGGTGCAGCATAATCCAAAGGTTTCACAGCGCATACAACGAGGACGAGCAAAGAAGAGACGCTGTGTGTGTCGCTTCTTTGCTCGTCCTCGTTGTATGCGCTGTGAAACCTTTGGACTGTGGGACGTCTCGCGTTGGGTGCTCACGGGAAGACGACAAATGAGGCTGTAAAGGGCGATATGGGATGGGCATGTTTTGAGGCGAAGGAAGCTCAGAGCAAAATAAGGTTTGAAGAAAGACTAAGGAATATGAAGGAGCGTAGATGGGCAGAGAAGGTGTTCACTTATTTGTATAGGAAGAGCGTGGACACACAGTGGAGAAAAAGAACTAGGAGGCTCACTGGTAAATATACGGCTGGTAGTGTAAGCGATATTGCAAAAAAAGAGCGTTAAGTGAAAAGTCAGAGAGGCGGAGAGGATTTACTGGACGGGAGCTATGGAGAAAAAACCGGCTCTGAGTAGCTACCGAAAGGGCAAAAATGAAATAAGAGGATGGCATATTACGATAATTAAAGAAAAGCGCTTTACCGTTTGAAGCCAGATCGGGTTGCCTTAGCACGCGTAGTTATAAAGCGAGATTCAGTAAAGATGAAGAACAATGCACGTGCTGCGGGGAAGATCAGGAAACGGCGGAGCATATTCTGATTGAATGTGGAGACATCCACCCAGGTGTACGATTGCGCACGAGTCTACGTGAAGCCTTGGGTTTTAGGGACAACAATGGAAATTGAATAAGCCCGCGATTGAAATAAGAGACGGTTGTAGTATTCGTTGAAGACAATTGGTCGGAAAGGACAAGAATAAATATTGAGAAAAGTAAGTACATTCTGCCATAAAGGGCAGAGAACTGGGCTGAGAATTTACGTTTTTTTTTTTGTTCTTTTTTTAGTAGTAGGGCAGATTTACTGGAAGTGAAGGCATTAGACCAACGTTAACAAAAAATGTAGTTTTTTTTTTGTTTCTCGAGCCTGGTAGCCCACTTGTCAACGCCCCGTTATAAAGGGGACGCCGCTCATAGCATCCGTCCGTCCGTCAGTCCGTCCGTCCGTCCGTCCGTCCGTCCGTCCATCCATCCATCCATCCATCCATCCATCCATCCATCCATCCACTCATCCATCCACCCATCCATCCACCCACCCATCCATCCATCCATCCATCCATCCATCCATCCATCCATCCATCCCATCCATCCATCCATCCATCCATCCATCCATCCATCCAATCAGCTGGGACGCCGTATTTCTCGCGGCATCTGCCTACCCGCAGGCGGGCAAATTATTTGGCCGCACTTTTGTGATTCAATGGTTAAGATGCTGACAACGTATTTTTCTTTCAACATAGTACATGTTGAGATTGAAGTGTTTCACTGCTCGCATTCTACAAAGAAACTGAGTACGAACTACGCCGCCGATACAACGTGAAGGTTTGGGCCATCGTTTGTTCTCCATACTGAACACCACTAAGCGTCAAAAACTATTAGACACTCGATGGTGTAACTTTCCGTCATTTGTCTAAAAGTTTTTGCGGTTACTATTGTCGAGCCATCACAGTAGTGGTTTTGGCGGCCACCTCTAGTCGAGTTTGGTACGCTTTTTTCTTGTTCGAAGTAAATACCAATCACTACGAAAGGCCAGCCCGCTGGAACAACTTATATATGCGATTTAATAGAATTTTAACATGAGGAAGAAGTTACCGCGATATACTATGCATTTTTATAAAAGTGTCCGAAGATCCACAAAATAAGGAAAATGCGATATTTGTACGCTGCCCTCGTAACAGCAAGGGTAGAAATGCGGCCTTGCTGCTAGCAGAACGTAATAATTTTTCGCACAGAAGCAGCACAAGGACAAAAAAGAAGAGACATTAAACGTGCGCTAAGTTTTTTGTAGCTGTAGCTGCAGACTTGTTAACGCGGCTATTAACGTTCTTTGCAGAGGTAATTGTATAAATTAAATTCATTACCATTTTGCTAGAGGAAGATAGGCGGTCAGGTTGAATGGGAGAACTGCAACCCTTCTTAAGAGCCAATTGCTATTGTATAGGAGCTCTGACATCAAACTTCAAGGTGGAGATGTAGGCTTCACTCGATAGCTTGGTATGCATAAGGTTTTTTTTTTGTTTGTTTTTTTAGTAAAGTACAATTGGTGTCCGTCAAGTGGAAGTTATATTACTTCGACGGCGAACAGTACACGAAAACTCATCGGGGCGTTGAGCACCCTGCGGCATCGACATTACTGTGACGCCTTTAGCGAGGCGCCGACACCGGCCTGATAGCCATGACGGTATCTTCGACTGGTCGCCTGCGACTCAGAGGCGGACGAATTCGGCGTCGCTTGCACTCAGAGGCAGAGCATAAACACGCGAGCCGAACGTGACACTCGCTGCCGGAGGAAAACCGGCTCAGGTGGAATGACATGACTGCAGCGAAAATCCGGTTTCTAGTCGAGGCTGTCTTAAAATGGCGGACGCGTAGATGCAACAAGACATCAACACGCGAGCGCTCAACTGGGCGAATTGCCGCTCGCAGGCACAGCTGAAGTCGTCATCGCTGTCGTAGCTTTCGCCGCTGGCTTCCGGGTAGGTCTACAAAGCAGATAACATCAACTCAGTGCTCGAACAATCACTTTTTTCACATGTTGACAAAATTGCGCAGATAGCAGACGACGCGTTCATTTCATATGACACCGCCGCGACCACCGCGCTGTTTGTGATCACGTGACCGGAACCGCTCGCATTTCCCCGTCGAAAGGGCTCGGAGTAGCTCGGAGCGCTCGACTAGAGAGGAGAGTGATCGAAAAGAACCAGCCCAACGCGAAGCGCCCTCCGTTTCAGCCAGCAAAGAGAGTGCTGCTCGCGAGAGCGCGCTGTTGCACTCCAAAACGGCCAGCAGAAGATGCCGTGAGTGACGATGTTCTAGTAACGATAACGTCGACGATAACAGTGTTGTCATCGTGGCGCCGACTGGCGGCGACACCTGGCAAATATTTCAATCTGGCTTGGTTTGTCTCAATCCAGGAGAGGTATTCTGGATGTGTCCACCCAATGATCGGCCCATTTCGGCCGTCTCCGATTGGCTGGAGCTCGGCGATCAGCGCGCCGCCAGTTTCCGGTTCTTCGTCCGTAACGTCGTTTTCACGTAACGGAGCTTTCACAGCTCTCTACAGGCGAAGTGGTGCCCAACGAGACAGAATTCCCTTCGATAACAGGCTTGGTCAGGAGGTGGGTTGGCGACCGGCAGGACGCGCAGTTGAGGGGCACGCGGGCCTTTCGGAGTCCGGGGTAGCTAGTAACAAAGAAAATAACCATGGGCACTCTTGGAAGGGTAGCATTGCGAAAAACCAGAAAAAAGGGTAAAAGAAAGACGGAGAAGGCGCGTGGTGCATTTAGTTACATAAACATGCAGGGTGTCAGAAAAAGGGCAAAGTGGTTAGAGATTGAGGAGCAGTTAAACAAATAACAGATAGGCGTTATTGCGGTTACAGGAACACACCTTAGAGACAAATTTATCGGGCAAGTTCTTATGGATCCATCTTGGTAGGAAGCGCGCATCTTTTACAAGAGACAGAAGCGCTTAACTTCAACTGTAGTTGAAGTTAAGCGAATTGAATAAACGCTTATAAGCGTTTATTGCAAAACGTACGAATATATAGGGGGGAAAGAAAGGAAGAGCAACGAAGAACACCCCACCCAAAGCCCACGTGTCGTGCCATACAATACACCATACAAAAAACAAAGTTCTTTCCGCGTGTTCTGACGTTTTGCAATAAACGCCTAGTTGAAGTTAAGCGCTTGTGCCTCTTCTTTCGGTGTCCTCTTGTAAAAGTTCTGCGCTTCCTACCAAGATGGACATTTGGAAGAGCCACCACATATTGGCACTTATATTTGGGAAAAGTGCAACAGGCTCATACCAGAAAGGAAAGGTGGGGGTGTTGGAATGCTAATTTATCGCGGAGCCAAATGGGATAGAGTGAATGAAGCGCTTTCAGAGCACCTCTGGTTTTCGGCACAGTAGGTGGAAAGAAAACGTGGCTAGGGATAGCTTACTTGTGGACGGGGAATAACTGCAGCGAAAAGCATAAAAAGATAGTGGTTTGCATAAGGACGGATATTAAGGAATCTGGTAATGAGGCCGAAATTATCCTTCTAGAGGACATAAATGCCCGTGTACATGACCTTGACGGATATTCAGACAACAATGGGAACGTATTGCTAGATCTCTGCGAGCAACACAGTCTTCAGATAGTTAACACGGGGCCTAAGTGTGGTGGGCAGATCACGTGGGAAGTCGAAAACATGCAATCGAAGATCGATTATTGTCTCATGACTGAAGCAATTTATCACAAACTGAGAGAAATGAGAATAGACGAGGAAGTGATTAACAGCTTCGGTAGTGATCATGAACGCATTACATTACAAATGGGATGTAAAAATAGAAATAAGAGCATACAATCAAAGTTTGGCAGGTTATATTTAAATGAGAAGCAAACAACAAATGTAGCCGCATGACTCGAGCAAGCAGTAGGCAAAATACCAGGCAAGGACTGGGGGTATTGTGAGCTGTTACATGTAATGACGAGTGAGATAGGGTGATAGAAGAAAACTTGGCCACGCATGGCCCTTGCGCCATTAAAAAATAGAAGAAAACTATCGAAACAGCATCATCTATCGAAAACTGTTGAAACAGCACCATCTTTCAGTAGAGCAGCATCACGTGGCATGAAGACTTCCATTCCCTTCATGACGTGAACGAAGTGTGTCATGATAAACATCCGACATCGCAATAGAAAGTGACCATCGGAAAGCAATAGAAGTCAGCAAAGGAAAGCTTTCCGGATAATTACCAGCACTGACGCAATACCCCTGTAAAGAAAGAAGCGATAATAAAGGGCTGTGCTCAAAGACGACGACGATAATGTTCTTACGGGCCCTCAGTGTCTGAGTCAGTCTCTCGCGTTTTTTATATTATTTTAGTGCCGGAACCCGGGCTGCACTGCAGTATTCATGCCCCCAGAAACATTACTGTCACGCGCCATAGACTTATCGTTTAGTAGAGAGACAGTCAACAGCAAGGACAACGAAGTATGTCTGTAGACTTTTCGCGCTTTGGCCATCCACAACAGCAACCGCCGATCTGTCAGAGGTATTTTAGATGGCGGAAGCCAGAGGTCTTTCATCAACGAAGACGTAGCAATGAAGATGAGTTTCAGGGTAGCAGGAGAGAGAAAGATAGTGCTTAACACGTTTGGCAGCAATATCTTCTCGAACTGAAAGCAGCAAAGTGATTGAAGTGCCGGTACGCAGACAACACAGCAGCCGCTTTTACTTCATGGAAGCAATTGTTGTTGCGTTCATCTGACACGACATCGCTGCACCGTGAACAGACACCCGTTTTGTACAACTGCGATTGGAAAACAAGTCCTTGGCTGACGACCAAATGTTTGTGCAAGTTGAGGAAGGACATAGTGTGCTGATAGGATCTGACTACTTGTGGACCATCCTGACGGGTGAAGTTATCGCAGCACGGAAGTTCAAGAGCTCACTGCCGTCAACACTTGCTTCGGATGGACGCTGCAAGGACCAATTCGTCAGACTTATTTTCGACCACAGCACTTATTTGATAATCTGGTTCTTCGAGTATACATCACCGAAGTTGAAGATCAAATAACTCCACAAATTTTGCAATTTTTCTGGAAACCAGAAGCAATAGGCGTTGAGGACCTCTGTGAGCCGTCTTCAGCCAAGTGCCTGGAACAATTGTTAAAGACCAACTCAGGTCTAATGCAGGTACGTGGTCGCGTTGCCGTGGAAGGAAGATCGCAAAAACCTCGTCGGTGACAACCGCCACATTGCCGCCAAACCTCTACAGAAGCTTGCGAGTAGACTATTACGACAAGAAGGTTTGCATGACCGCTAAGATACAGTCATATGGTAGTATACGACACGCAGAAGTCGTGCCCAAGAATGCTCACGATCATTATCCAGTTTATTACATGCCTCATTGAGATATTATCGAAGAAGATTGATTAACTACCAAACTCAGCATTATGATCGATGCATCGTCTCATGCAACAGGACTACTGTCACTCTACGACTGTGGAAAAGCGAGCTAACTAAATTCCTGAAGCTCTAAGTGCACTACTTCATTTTCACTGGTTTTTGATCCCCCTGATCTAAGACCTGGAAGAAAACATTCCTGCAGAGTGAAATGCAAGAGCAGACAGACATGCTTTTTTATTTATTTGGTTGGACACCACAGCCGACAAGTATAACTCTCATGTCGAGTGGGGCATGACGCGCGTGACATTTTGGTCAACGTCTAGCCCATTCCTCATGATGGCTACCATTTATAACCATCTAGACGACGTTGGTCCTGAAGACGAGAAGGTGGCGGCAGGTATGAAGAAGTCGTTTCGCAGTGATGAGGTGCTGATTGGAGCAGATACATTCAAAGAAGGGTCTAACGTTTACGAAAGAACGAATACAATGATTAATCACGCCGGAACGAACCTCCGAAAGTTGAGAACTAATGAAAAAACAATGCAATAAATTTTTCTAACAAAGTAAAAGCCATTAGATGGAAGCTCCAGCTTCATTGCGACTGTATTAGGAATGCACTGCAATACAAGTCATCGCAATTTTGGATTTGATCTGAAGTCAGTCGTAGAATGTTTAACGTCAACAAACACAAATACAAAACACCATTTGCCAAAGACAGCATCCGAGGTCTTGCACCCACTTGAAGTACTCTCACCCTTCACAGTGACAGCGAAACTTTCAGCTATTGATGATCCCGAACGTTTCGTGGGATGGTGAGTTACCGACGAAATCAGTACGACTTGCAATGAACGTTCTACGGACGTCTTACAGCTTGGCTCGACTTGAACTGCGCGCTACATCAGCAGCAGTCTCCAAGCAGTGCTGGGCAGTATCGAAGATACATGTATCTTCGATACTATCTTAGATACTCTCTGGGTATCTTGTATCTGTATCGCGATACGTCTCGCGAGACGTGTATCAGTATCTGTATTTCCGATACATTGAAGAATGTATCGTGCATCTTAAGATACAAGATACTGCGATCTCAACACCACGATGCGAAACAATAAACGTTGACTGAACTCCGCTTCTCAAGCCGATATGCTCCCACTAAGCCGCCAGAGTAAAACTTAAGACAGTGACATTATTTATCTTTTCGCCAGAGTTTTCCAGCGAGGGCAGGAATGAGCTCTGAGCATCCCTATTGAGGGAACAGAGTCACGTGGTGGCGCTCGCGTCGTCTCGAGTCGACAGACAAACGCGCGAACGTCTACGCCCAAAGGACATTTTGTTTTCACGGATCTCTTTTTTTTCTTTTTAGTTGTGTCAGTGCTATGGCACTTGGCTCTTCGCCACTGTCCTATTCCACGTATTCCAATGCGTGCGGTGTTTTTTGCACAAAGTCTGATGCCGCTGTAGTGTCGTTATCGAAGTTTCTCTTGCGTTGTGCTTCGTTACGAAGCCTGAAGAAAGCAAAAAAAGGGGTTGCTTTGCGTCTCGTGGCTCTCACACATCGGCGATTTGAAGGACCTCGTCGATGCAAGTTTGGCTTACATGCAATGAGATTGACTTATATGCAAACGAGATTCGAACACCCATAGCACCACTGGTACCGATGCTGGATTTAACAGAACAAGCATTCGTTTAATAGAAGCTATTTTGGCGTACGTCTGTTTTTTTTTATTCAATGAGTCTTTAAAATCATAGTTGGATTGTGAGCACAAGTTCTTTCTAAGGTGTCCTTTTCCATCCCATACATTACCTATGTCTCTGTATTGCTTTTTTCTGGTCTGCTTACGGAAATATGTCTTTAACGTGCTGACAAGGTAAGCTCGAGATCTCTGCTTTATTCTCACTTTTAGCTGCCTGCATAATTTCCTCTATTGTTTACAGACTTATACTCTACTTAAGTTTACTGTTACGTGAAGGCGACGTTGAGAACAAATATATAATAATCTGCGCGTGCTTGGAGTATATAGTAACAAAAATTCTACTTACTGCTTAGTAAAATAGCGAAATTGAGTTTTCATTATAATAACGTAAATTATCAGCAGCCATCTCAGAGATGTTAGCAAAGGGATTGGAGAAACATTGTTATACAAAATACTCCATTTTTCTTATGAGCGTCTCATCGAGTCGGTTTACGCTATTTTACATAGGCACTGAATTTTCTGTAGTCTTGCCTTAAATGCCTAATTCTCATAGCTATTAGGGGTTACACGTACTTTGTTTGCTAAGCAGGCAATAAAGAAAAAAAGAAAGCAGCGGTAGTCTAGTGGTTATGGTGCTTGACTGCTAACCCGTAGGTCGCGGCGGCCGCAGTTCGATGCCCGCGTGCTTATATCTAAACTTTATAACACCACGTGGTCGAAATTTCTGAAGTCCTCCACTACGGAATCTCTCATTATCCTATCGTGGTTCTGTGGGATGTTAAACGCAACAATTAAACGCATAAAACACAGCTAATAAGTATAGAAACGCTATCCAGGCGGCTCTTGGGGGTGCCGCCTGTATCATGTTTCTATACATATTAACAATGTCGCTTCCAGCTTCTCGCTGATGTACACCTCTCCGGTGGTCGGGTATTGCGAAAACCGTGCTACGTTTACGGACAAGGTAGAACTTAACAATGGTATTTGCACCATTGTGCGGAGGCGTCTTATTGAAGTACTTGTGATTAGATCACATCTCGCTACTGGTCGACAAGCAGAGCATAGACTCCACCCAATTACAAAAACAGCAAGCAAAAACCGTTATCAGCGAAGTGTATAAAGAGCTGTCATGATATGCAGCTAAAGCAACCCCAATAACTTGTTTCAGAACGAAAGTAAGAGACCTTCAGCAAGAAATAGAAAACTGTTGAGATACTAACAGACATTTCATTCGAATGAAACAAAAATGGTCGCAGTTAATAAACTTTCAAGCGAACATTTTTGTGCATCGGCGTTTAGCGCTATATTACCGTATAGACAGATATATAATAACAAATTGCCGAATGTATCGAAGTATCTTAAGATACAATTGGAATGTATCGTATCGGATACAATCGGCGTTGTGGTGTTTTGTATCTGTATCTCAAATACTTCGTGCCTGAATATCTTGTATCGTATCGCGATACAATTTCAAAGTATCTTTGCCCAGCCCTGTCTCCAAGGGATCACGGATACGCCGCAACTCCACATGTCTGTGGTTGCTACTTTGAAAGCGTACAGTTCACGCGCGTATCTCAAGGCAACGAACCTTGCAAGGAGAGTCTATTTCTGCGCTCACAGCGAATGGTCAGTTTGCACAGTTGAAAACGCTCACGTTACCGAAGCTGGAGCTAATGGGCGCAGTCATCATAGCAAGGTTTTTGAAGTACATCCGATCTGCATAGGATTTCCGAAATTCTCCTTGTATTATATGGACTGACTCTACTGTTGTGCTAAGTTGTATCCGAGGAAACGGGGATGAACTCGACCAGTTCTTCAACAACAGAGCGTAGGAAGTTTCAAATGCAACTATGCATGAAGAATGGCGTTACTCTCCAGGGCAAGAGAATACAGCTGACCTGTTCACACGCGGAGTATGTGCAAAGCATCTTGTCGAAAGTTCTATCTCGTGGAATGGTCCAGAATGGCTCACGCTAGGTAAGAATAGCATGCAGAACGAATTACAGTCTGAGAAGAAAATTTCGTCCTGGGATCGGAGCCTACAATATCTAATGCCCTCATGGAGGCCCAAAAAACAGATGAAACGTTGATCGACTTAACCAAATTTAGTGATTTACAGAAGTTTCTACATGTCACAGCCCTCGTATTGCGGTTTGTGGAAAGATGTCGGCATATGGGAAAACCCTGTCAAAGAAAGAGTTCCGGTGAATAAACGAGCACGCGGAAGGAGTATGGATTCTTCGCGTTCAGAATGAAGCTTTCAAGGAAGGTATATGCCATTTTCCAAGCGGAAATCTCATTAACAAATACTCGTCACTGAGAGATCTCCATTAATTTTTGGTCTGGAAGGAATACTTCGCCTTGGCACACTACTTCAAGGGATGGATGGTACTTACCAAGAAAAACATCCTGTCATTCTCTTAGGTAAACATGCGTTAACAAGACTAATTATGACAGGTGCACACTACAATGTTTTACATGGTCACGTGTAAGCGCAATAATGCAAGTGCGACAAAGATTTAGGGTAATACAGGCTAGACAAGAAGCCAAGAAAATCATTAAAGGGGCCCTGCAACACCTTTCTTAGTTATATTGGAATAGTCTCATTATTGACGTATGACTCTTCACGAGTCATATGCCGCAAAAATTTTTCGAATCCGTCAAGTCTAAGTGGTGTTACCAAATTATAGAGATCACGTTCCGCAGCTTTCTCCCTCAGCTCAACGTAGCGAGCTCGCGGAAAGCTGCGCGCGGCGTGAAGGGAGGGAGGGAGGGCAGAGGTGCGAGGAGGCGACGTCAGCACCGGCGGCATTTTTTTCTCTCTGGCGTCTCGGCGCAACCACGTGGTCTGTGGCGCCACTTCCGGTCAGCTCGCGCGGTCGTCGTCGAGCTGGTCGAGCGGCGGAGACCATCGCACAGTGTATCGCGCGTGCTTGAAAACTGCGAGTCGGTTTGGTAATGTTGGGTGTGCACCTCGAACTGCCGTAGTGTTTTCATCGCTCTGCCAACCATGGATGCAAACTTGCGTGCGCGTTTGGAACGAATGACAGCTGAGATGGGTTTTCGACCCACACTCCGATACACCGCCTCGTCGCACTGCTCGCGCTTGAATCGTATTCAACGCGGCAAAGCTGCGTGCACCCTTCTCCCAGTGGCGGTACTTCGATGCTGTTTACTCTTCGAATGCGGGCGCACAGCGAGTGCGGGCTGACAACAAAGAACTAAAGACTAGAAGAAAGGATCGTGGGGCATCGGGCCGGCGCGGACCCATCCCCCGGCTGTCTGCAGCTACCGTGAAAATGCGAGTCTGCTTGGTTGCTGTGTCGCGGTTTCTCGGGAACCTGAGACTACGGGGAGGATACGCCGAGGTGCGGCTCGATGACATACTGAACAGACAGCGAACGGCGGAGCCGATCGCACTGTGTATCGCGTGTGCTTGAAAACTGCGCGTCGGTTTGGTAATGTTGGGTGTGCACCTCGAACGCCGTAGTGTTTTCATCGCTTGCCAACCATGGAAGCAAACCTGCGCGCTCGTTGAACGAATGACAGCTGAGATCGTTTCGGCCCATACTCCGATACACCGCCTCGTAAGACGGCACTGGCAGACGACCCCGAAGCGCCGCCATTACCGGACGCCAGCACTGTTATCGGAGACATGCTGCACGGCTGCCTCGGTCGGTCGTGAGAACGTGCCGACGATGCAGTTCCCAGCTGACGAGGCAACACTCGAACGGCTGCCACTCTCAACGGCAACCGGCGATGGTCAAAGCATAGAAATATTCACGTTTTCGGCACTGCGCATGGCGAAGAAAACGGAACCACGCAACTACGAGCAGACGAGCTGTCGTGAGACCGGAAGTGCTAATATTAATGTTTGTTCGGTGTTTTTAACGCGATAACAGAATTTAAACATACATATTATCTACTTATTGAACTCAAAATTAACAACGAAAGTATAATGAGGGTGTATCGTGATTAGAACATCAGCCAATGGTAGAACTGCCGACAATCGCGTCATATTTTGCGGACTAATACATCACTTGTCGAGAGAAGAGGGAGCGATTTTCAGCTGACTTTGAGAATTTATTGTAAATTCCAGGCCGTGCGCATCGCTATAATATTTGGCTCGCGTGTTCTCGGGAGCCTCGACTACCGATCGGCAGCGCTTTTTGAGCATGCTCGAAAAGTGTTGCAGGGCCCCTTTAATGCATGTTTCTTGTGTAAACGATACAGCACAAAACCTAAAGGTGTGAAGCATGAGCCTGTACCTGCAGACAGGATCAGAATGTCTCAAATGCTTGAAGTTGTGGGAGTAGACCGTGCAGGCTCTCTTTACGTAAAAGTAAGGGAGCCTGGGCCTTGTACCACTAAATATTTCGTTTTGGTTTTCACCTGTGCAAGTGCTAGAGTGGTGCACCTCGATCTGACAAGCGGCCTCTGATCAACGATCTTCCTCCTCGAGTTTCAGAGATTTCTCTCGCGCAGAGGAGTTTTCCTGACTATCTATCCTCACAACGTCGTCGTATTGATACTTGCGAGGCTTCTGGAGCATAATGAATTAGTCACCCTTCGCCACTTTCCTGGCTTCCTATCGCATCGAATGGATGTCCATTGTACCGTGTGTACCATGGTGGGGAGGATGCTGGAAGGGATTGATGCGGTCAGTGAAGCCAATGCTCTGCAAGACACTTGAAAAAGACACGTTCGATAGCGAAGAATTAACACTACTGAAAGAAGTGGCGGCCGTAATTAGTTCGCGACCACAGACCACATACACGAACACAAAATAACTTGCTCCAATCGGCACAGCCAATTTTCTAGTCGGAAACTTTTTGGAAGCTGAACGGGAGTACTTCGTCGAGGAATACCGGAGGTGAATTCCGCGGACAAGCCAAGACGACCTTATTAAAAGACTAAACGTTCTAGGGCATGCCGAACATTTTGAATTCATGCACGCTCATTAACGCTGGCTGACAAGATATACGTAACCGACGAGAGTATCATGTATGATACAAGTGTGATGGGTTTATTTACAATGAGAAATAAACACTGGAGGAAAGACAAGGCGCAGTCGGAAGCTGCCGATCAGCAATCTTTCGCGCAAGTTGCTCCTCCCCCTATTTTTTTTGCGCACTTTCATCACCGCGGGCAAGATGAAGCTGACCGAGCCACTTGGAGTGATAGGTTGTTCTATTGCTTCAATCATGCACTATGCAAAACTTAATTACGTATTGCGCGAACGGTTGTTCTCAGCTGTCACTGTCTCAACAACGCAAGCGACGTCACTGAAGTACTGGGTAATGACGAATGGACCTGAGTGCTTGGAAAGAAGCGTCCGGCAAATTCTCTTCTTTCGAACAGCTGTCGAGAGTCAGACAAAATCACCTGTGGTGAAGTTGACCGGCCAGTGTCTGGCCTTCTAACTGCGCTTAGCACGAGCATGGGAAGAGCGAGTTCAAAGCCGAGCAAGTCGACGCGATTCCTTGGAGCAACATAAAGCCCGTGCGGCACTGGCGTTTTCATTCGTCGAGAAAGGAATCATGGTGTCGAGAAAAACTTGAAGATAGCAAGCATAAAGGAGAAGAAGGCCATAGAACCTGTGACCTCGTATTTTGTGGTGTTTAAAGCGTTTGTGATACGGCGTCTGATATATTATGGTACGCTGAGACATACGTATAAATCATGTTGATGATGGTACGATTTGTGCGCTCAGCTCGGCCGTTAGCCTGCCGGTGGTAAGGAGTGGAATGCCGATATTGACACCCACAGAGCCGTAGCAATTTTTCGACGACGTCAGCGGCGAAATGGCGGCCGCGATCTCTCAACACCACAGGAGAGGCTCCGTGCTCCCCTGCTCGCAGAAACTGGCGTGTTAGCACTTTTTGAAACATGGAGCGATGAGCCCACTGTGCCGTCCACACCAAGCGGCTTCATTACAGGTGCGGAGGCGTGGGCACATATAAGAACACTGCGATGCGCAACTTCAACGTAGGCCTCGTCCCACTTCGCCGGCCGCCAGACACAGAACACACGGATAAGCAGCAGAATCGGCGAAGTCTGTGTTGCGCACATCAGTTACAATAAGAAAGACATTCCGCTCGCCCTCATCTTCCTGAGAACTCTCACGAACTCCTTCCACACGTGCACACGGGTTCTTGAAACGTGCGTGTGTTCTCCATTATGACGGACAAGTATAAGCACTACATATAAGCTTACTGCGTCTGGTGTTGTTAATACCCATGCTGCTGTTGTCATCGTTACGCAACTCTAAACAACAGGATATATAACAGATGTACGACTCTTTAAGATATGCCTGTGCATATACCATTTGCACATGTTTTAGCGTCATTTCGCAACGTTTCGCTCCATGTAAAAAAATTACGCCTCAGTCACCTTCGCGCCGCGTGCTTCGTGTAACATCGATTCCCACGGTACTTCGAATCTGCCAATATTTTTCAGTAAGCATGTACCAATTATCCCAACATGTTTTACGAAGATTTGTTTTTATTGCTCGCCCGCGCCATGGACAGTTAGTCCCATAATTTTATCAGCTCTATAGATAGTTGGATACAGCCCGAGAATCAAGCGGCAAACACCACTATGTCTTCCAACCAACGGCATTGACAGTTTGCTATGACGGCGTGGTATGGTTGCCGTTTTTGTTCTCGGTGTCTGCATTCATTGCATCTAAGTTCTTTTGTGGGGTTTAATGTTCCAAAGCAAATCATGCCATCAGAAACACCGTAGTGGATGGATGCGTTTATGTTGGCCACGTCAGGTTTATTCAAGTTTAGGTCGCACAGTACATGGGCCTCTAGGATTTCGCCTTCACTGAAACGCGGGCGCTGCGGCCGGGATCTAAAGGCCCGAACACACGTGCGCGTTGCAGCGCGTCAACGCGTGACTTTTTGACGCGGCGCTGCGCCCTCTCCCTATGGAGAGGGAGGGTGCGCAGCTTCGCGTAGCCGCGCGCCCTCTCTCCCCAGAGAGAGAGGGCGCGGCGCCTCGTCAAAAAGACACGCGTTGACGCGCTGCAACGCGCACGTGTGTGCGGGCGTTAACTCGCGTCTTTCGAGTTGTCAGCCGGGTGCCGTATACCCAGAGCCGTATACAGTTGAAACCTGCAATAACGAAATTGGCGGGGAAAGCACAAAATTTCGCTCTTGCGGGAATTTCGTTGGCGCGAGAATGCGGCAGAAAATACATCGAATTTACAAAAAAAACACATTTTATTTCCAAAAAGTCAATGAGTTTGCTTTGGCGGGCCCTACCATGCAGCAATTTCATGCCTCTCGATCGGGAATCTCGTTTGCCACGGCACAAAATTCGCCCCATGCAAGGGGTACTCTAGGTCAGTGACGGAGGCACTGCGCTGTCACCAGTGCCGTCATCAAGTGCGCCTACAGGCGAACCTTCTTCCAGCTCCGCTGGATCAGTGCGGATCAGCGCAGAATCGTGGACAGCGAGCTGCACGCAACGTCGAATTCTTCGGCGATGTCTATTTCTTTCCTGCCCTTTCCCACCTCACTGATAATTGCAGCCTTATCTTACAGTGTGATGAACTTCCGCTTTTTTGTTGGAGGCGGAATCTTCGCAGGCAGCGAAATCGGACAAAGCAATCGCAACAAACAGTTCACGTCGCACCAAGTGACCAAGCAAACCCTCCACAAATGGCTCCACACACGCGACCACGTGCGCGCAAAGCCGACAAAGCCAAGCACAGAGCCAAGCCAACGAACGAAACTCCATGAGGAATAGGGATCTGGCTACGTAGTCCGCGATAACGAGCAGGTGTTTCGTCAAGTCATCATCATCATCGTCGCCAGCTTTATATTTTTTTTGTAAACAATGATGGCGGCTGCTTCTCAAGTGCGCTGTAGCGATAGTTTTGCACAACCTAAGTGTAGCATAAATGCATTTCAGCAGTTTTCGAATGTAGTCAATGTTGCGAGAGTAGATTATTTGTGCACTCATGTTTCAAAAATTTCGTTAATGAGGGACTGCGGTATGAATATATTTCGTAGTCGCGAGTTACGAAATGCAATGACTCCTATGGGCGTTCGCCGGTGCTCCGAAAATATTTCGTTGCGGTGAGAATTTCGTTCCCTCGGGATTTCGTTATCGCGGGTTTCGACTGTATACCCTTTGGGAGAGTTCGGCGCTCTTTTGATCTCGCCGCCAGTCTGGCAACAGCGCGCTTCCGCGCCGCCGACGCCATTTCGTGCCGAGGTTTCTCGTGATGCTGTACCCGTGACGTCGCTGTCGGCATTTATGCTTCCTCTGTGACCGACCTGGTGTGTCTTTGCTGCTGTTCGTGCACGTGTCGGCTGCGTGGAACATCGTGGACCTGCACGGACGTCGCAATGGGGGCTTGCAGCGCAGTAGGCTGCTCTAAAGGCTCTGTTATACTCCGACGTGCGTTCGCGTCAGCCCGCGGCGGCGGGAGTTGGCGACGCTAGGTTCGTCACGTTACATTGACGCGAAAACAGAGCACGCAATTGAGCATGCGCAATTGAGCGCACTCGGGGTCCCTTCTTCACGAAGAGACAAAGACGCAGTTCAATCTGGATAACGTCGCCGGCGTGGAATGCAGCATGTCGCATCTCGCGCCGGCTGCAGCCGGGGCGCGTTGACGGACGCTGGGCGCGCCAGTCGCATCGCGCGTTGGCCTATGTTTGTTAGCGTAGCGTCACTGTGCCGAGCGTGCACGCGCGTCGACGTTACGCTGGAGTATATCAGCCCCTTAACTCGCTGAAGAAAGGGTTCGCCAGAGACGGAGCATTGCGGGCGCACGCCAACGCGAGCTTACAGTGCCGCGGCACAAAATGGCGGACAGCGCCGGCGCTAAATTTGGATGGTTGTTGGCTTCGCCCCTCCGCCGAAATCTCAGAAGGAATAGACGGCTGTGCGTATACCTATTGCGCCACCGCGATAGCCTACGTTATAGCCCACTTTGCAGCCTTGAAGCGATTTCAAACAACCAAAACAACCTTTTCCCGAACCACAATTTGCAAAAATCACGGTCTGAGGTTGTTTTACTTCCACAAATTTTACTTCCAAGAGTAACGTTGTACCTGAAGCACCCTTTCGGAGCTAGGGGTGTTGTCGGTCATCATAACAACTGTGGCCCATACGACAGCAGTGCCAGCTAACAATTGAAACTCGCTAATGAACTAACCAATAAATATTAGGTGGGTTTTGACTGACAGGTCTGTCTGTTGAAGGGATATCTACAAGCGCACGAGCAATTTAAGCGTATACTGTGAATGTTTAATTATGCAGAACAGGAATATCCTCACGGGCACTGAACGGCGGCTGAAGATACTATGTCTATGGATACCAGATTGTCTATGTAGGCTGTGTAATGCAAGTACTTTGTCCACCTGGTGTTTTACTATGCTGCTTGATCGTTCGGTCGGGTGTGTATGTGTGGCATTCTATACTTCGAATGCTCTTGCCACTGAGTTTTCGCTAACACGTATCCGTTATTTTTCTGTTTTACAGCGAAAGCTGTTATGAGATCATTTCACCGGCCGTTTTTGGCGCCGTAGTTGTCCGCCGCCGCCGCTGCCGCCGCCGCCGGTGTCCGTAACCAGTATCGCTCGAAATAAGAAAAAAAACGAAATAAGAAAAAAAATGCCAGGATGGAACGAGGTTCGAACGTCGGCCCTCTGCGTGGGAGCCCAGCATTCAACCTCTGAGCCATGCCGGTGCTTGAAACTGCTTTGCAAAAAGGTCCTATACAGGCTTCATGTCGGGAAGGAACCACATCAGCATATGCAATATAGCGTGGTAGAAGAGTAAAATAAGCCCCAAGCGTCGCACAACGCGAATTCTGTAACCAGGCGTCACACAATGTGAATTGCGCAACGAGTAGGTTGTTGAATGCGTCCAACCCATTACAAAGGACTCTGC
Organism: Rhipicephalus sanguineus; assembly: GCF_013339695.2. Taxonomy (NCBI): domain Eukaryota; kingdom Metazoa; phylum Arthropoda; class Arachnida; order Ixodida; family Ixodidae; genus Rhipicephalus; species Rhipicephalus sanguineus. Next base: position 76,851 of record NW_023614262.1, read on the forward strand.
CATAATTCTTCATCGTCATCAGGCACAGCATCAACAAAGTGCGCAAATTGCCTCACATGGGTTTAGCAGGTACCAACCAGTGCTGGGCAGTATCGAAGATACATGTATCTTAGATACTATCTTAGATACACTTAGGGTATCTTGTATCTGTATCGCGATACGTCTCGAAAGACGAGTATCTGTATCTGTATTTCCGATACATTCGATAATGTATCGTGTATTTTAAGATACAAGATACTTCTATCGCAACACAGCCGTGCGAAACATTAATCGCTGGCCAAACTCCGCTTCTCAAGCTGGTACTGGTGCCACTAAGCGATCTGAATAAGTCTAAGGGCAGAGACGTTATTTTTACGCCAGAGTCGTCCAGTGAGGGCAGGTCAGGAAGACAAGCACGCGGACGTCTACGCCCAGCCCACGTACCTTTTGTTTTCTCGATTTCTTTTCTTTTTAGTTGCTCCAATGCCGCTACACTTGCTCATAGCCACTGTCCTACGCCGCGTACTACACTGCGTGCGGCGTCTCGCGCAAATTCTGACGTTGTTACAGTGTCGTTATTGCAGATTCTTTTGCGTCTTGATCCGTAACGAAATGTGATGCGTGCAAGAATGGGGTTGCTTTGCGTCGCGTGGATTTTACATATTAGCGATTTAAAAGATCTCGAGGATATAAGTTTGACTTGCATGCAATGAATTAACTTATATGCAAATAAGATTCTAACAACTTTAGCACCACAGGTACTGATGCTAGATCTAATAGAGCAAGCGTTTACCTAACAGAAATATCTTGGCGTACTGGTATTTTTCACTTCCATCTGCATTTATTCAAAGAATTTATGAAATCATAATTTGATTATTAGCACAAGGCACAAGTGCTTTCTTAGCTGTAATTTTGCGTCACATACATTACCTAGGTCTCTGCACTGTTTTTTACGGTCTGGTCACTGCAGTATGTCTTTTGTAACGCGCTCCCAGAAAAAGATTGCTGCTTTATTCTTCTAACTGTCTGCTTTATTTCTACTACTGTTTACACATTTACACGTTGCCAAGGCGATTTGAAAACAAATATATTATTATGCGGGCGTGCCTTTAGTATAGAGTACAAAATATTCTACTTACCGCTTAAGAAAATAGCGAAAGTGAGTTTGCATTATAAAAATGGAAGAGCCATCTTAAAGATGTCAGGAAGGGTATTAGAGAAACGTTGTTTTAATGAATGCTCCGTTTTACTCATGAGCGTCCCAACGAGCCGTTTCAGGCAATTTTCCATAGGCACTGAATTTCACATTGTCTCAACCAAGCCCTTAGCCGGGGGGGCTGGGCGGCTAACGGCTTGGCTGCCTGCGGGGGGGAGTGGCTCGGGCCACTCCCCCCCCCCCGAAATTTTGGCGAAGTAGGTGGTTATACCAAAAATAAATAATGAAAATAGGTGTTTTTCTTAAATAGTCAAGGTTTTCAGAAATGCCCCCCCCCCCCCCCCCGAAAAAATTTTTGGCTACGGGCCTGGTCTCAACAGGTTAGTTGACGATACTTCGTGATCATAGCTGTTAAGGGCGCCGTCTGTATCGTGTTTCTGTACTCATTCAATGTGAATGTGTGATAAACAACCACCTCTCTATTTTACTTATATTTGTTTTCCGGTTTTAGGCCTTCTTAAATATTTTTCTTATTACTAATCGCTACGTAAAGGGAGCTATAAGCGGCAATAGCGCGAATAGCGGCGGTGTCCTGCGATGCTTCGTGTAGCTACGTAATACGTCTGAGACATTTCTGTGTTGCACATGTTCTGTCGTTCAAGAAAAATTGCTAAAAGATTGCACGTTAGTGAGTATATCAACAAAGAATCCCTTACGCCAGCAGCTAAGTAGAACATGGAAATTCATTGCAGGTTTACGTCATCTACATATACAACAGGGGTCTCAAACTCAGCTAGCCGGCGGGCCGCAGTCACGAAATTTAGCTCCAAAGGCCCGGGAACAGTGAAGATGGTGGGGTCGGAGAGAGTTTGAACAAAATGACGTTGCCATTTGAAAGGAGGCCTTTGACATATCTCATATATGGGTCATTTCTGAAGAGGATTTTGAGTCCGGATTCCAGAAACAACGATACGGATGTACATAACGACTGAAATCTGGACGCGGATCGAAATATAGAGTTTTTGTTCCACGGTTATGTTTCAGCACATGGTGACCACGTGTTCCTCACGAAAGAAACGCTTGAGAGCAGTCATGTCTGTGTAGCTCACTAACATACTTATTTAGAAACAAAAGCACTTGGAACGGAGATGGTCATGTGTGCCGGCCGGGCCGCTAGCGAACGGTCTCAAGCCCCGTATACACCATGCGTTCCCCGCGCCACTCCCCCCCTGCCCCCCCCCCGCCCCAGGAAGAAAAAAAGTCGCTATTAGCGTTGTTGCTGCTGTACACCTGTCCGGATATACGGTATTGTGCAAACTGTCTTTTACGGACAAGGTAAAAGTCCACACCGGTATTTGCGCCGTCGTGCGAAGGCTTCTTATATTGACGTTATTGTGATTACATAGCAACCCGCTAGCTGGTCGGCAAGCTGAGCAGCGACTCCCATCAATTACAAAAATGACAAGCAAGAACCGCTGTCAGCGAAGTGTATAAAGAATTGTCTTGTGAACAAGCTAAAACAAGCCCCAATAAGTTGTTTTGGAAGGAAACTAATGTACTTTGAGCAAGAAGGGCAAAACGTTTGAGATACTAACAGACATTTCATGCAAGTGAAACTAAATAGGTCACAGTTCAAAAATTTTCAAGGAGACATCTTTGTGTATAGGCGTTTGCTGCTACATTGTATGGATCTATAATAACAAATTTGAAAATGTATCGAAGTATCTTAAGATACAATTGCCAAGTATCGTATCGGATACAATTAGTGCGGCAGTATCTTGTATCTGTATCTCCAATACGTTTTGCCTGAGTATCTTGTATCGTATCGCGATACAATTTCAAAGTATCTTTGCCCAGCCCTGGTACCAACGCTGTCCGTAGAATGACGAAAAATGGCACAGTGCCTGCTGCCCTACTTCTCAAAAACTACAATGATTTATAGCGTAGTGGGTTCCTCGCAAGTGCACTTGAATTGGTTGCCAAGGAAGCCCATAAGCGCATGATCCACTTCCTCGG